>NC_133330.1:126999682-127159852 GCF_042186555.1 Aquarana catesbeiana
AAGCCCAGGGAGAGTAGACTGTGCCAGCAATGCGACCAGGAGGTCCTGGAGGATGAGGACCACTTCCTGCTACATTGCCCAAAGAACTCATCAGTGAGGGACACTCACTTCCAGAGACTCTCCACTCTCATCCCGCACTTTAATTCTATAGAAGAGAAGAGGAAACTCCAATTTCTACTGGGAGAAGAGGAGCCAACGGTAAAAATTGCTGCCCAATATGTGACAGCGTGTCACCGACTGAGAGGGACATGAAAGATCTGAGAACTTAAAAATCCTTTACATGGACTTATGCCCATTCCCCTCTATATTACCCTCCCCCCCTTATTTTTTTCTTATAGAAACTCAACTGCTTTGGCAATGCTAACATGTATGTGGTCCTGCCAATAGAGCTTATTTGAATTGAATTGAGAGAAGAGCTAGAGAAGAGCGAGAGGAGAGCGAATAGAGCGAATAGAGAGAATCGAGAGAGAAAGAAAGAGAGAGAGAGAGAAAAAGAGAGAGAGAGAGAAAAAGAGAGAGAGAGAGAAAAAGAGAGAGAGAGAGAGAGAGAGAAGACATGAATAGAGGGATGAGAAAAGAAAGAAGAGGTGAGAGAGAAGAAAGATTTTAGGGAGGAAAGAGAATAGGGAGAAGAGTTTCACAAATGCCAAAGAACCCCCCCTATATTAAACTACGTACACAGAAAAAAACATCAATCGAGCAAAACAAGTGATAAAGAACAGCTCTGTCACCGTTTACGCTGTCCGAGTCAGCGTGTGTTGGTGGATTGCAAAACATCACTTCCGGGGATGTCTTGTAGGTCACGCTCTTACGCGTTTTGTCTCATTTACGACTTCGATAGAGGGCGTGACCACACGACATCCTGTTGGGATCCCCCCGCCCTCCAGCGCAACCGCCAATCCGGCGCCAGCAGCCACGTATGACGGTGCTTGTCACTATGGCAAACGGACGCCACCGGCTCTATGCACAAAGAGAGATGGAGGATGCAGAATCCTACAATAATATGCCCCAATAAAAACCTGGTTTAAACAATTTAAAAAAACACAATACAAAACAAATGCACTTTGAGAAATTAAATTGACAGCATCTTAAACTGGCATATGTAAAAGGTGACAGATAAATTAAAACATTTACGGATAAATAATGAATAATAAACAGTACCATTGGCAGGCATAGAATATCCATTTCAATATCATATAACTATATAGTTAAGATGTAGATCTTAAAACGCCTCGAGCACTAGCAATCAATGTAAATATATTCCCTATATACTGTATTATATTAACCACCTCAATACAGTGCACTTACACCCCTTCCTGCCCAGACCAATTTATAGCTTTCAGCGCTCTCACAGTTTAAATGACAATTACTCAGTCATGCAACACTGTACCCATATGAAACATGCGTCCCTTTTCACACAAATAGAGCTTTCTTTCGGTGGTATTTAACCCTTTCATGACTAAGCCTATTTTTGACATTTGGTGTTTATAAGTTAAAATCTGTATTTTTTGCTAGAAAATTACTTAGAGCCCCCAAACATTATATATATATATATTTTTAGCAGACAATCTAGAGAATAAAATGGCGATTGTTGCAATATTTTATATCACACGGTATTTGTGCAGCGGTGTTTTAAACACAACTTTTTGGGAAAAGGGACACTTTCATGAATTAAAAAAAAAAAAAAAAAAACTGTAAAGTTAGCCCAATTTTTTTGTATAATGTGAAAGATGATGTTACACCGAGTAAATAGATACCAAACATGTCACGCTTTATAATTGCACGCACTCATGTAATGGCGAAAAACTATGGTACCTAAAAATCTCCATAGGCGACGCCTTAAATTTTTTTTATGGTTATCAGGTTAGAGTTACAGAGGAGCTCTAGTGCTAGAATTATTGCTCTCGCTCTGACGATCGCAGCGATACCTCACATGTGTGATTTGAACACTGTTTACATATGCGGGCTCGACTTCCCGTTTTCGTTGCTGCGCAAGCTCGCGGGGACGGGGGCACTTTAAAAAAATTTTTCTTATTTATTTTTATATTAATAAATTGTGTTTAAAAAAAAAAATTGATCACTTTTATTGCTGTCACAAGGAATGTAAACATCCCTTGTGACAGTAAAAGGTGGCAACGGGTACTCTTTATGGATCCCTCCTTTGCACTTCAAAGTATTCAGATTGCCTTTTTCAGCGATTCTGAATACTGTATATTTTTTTAAAACAGGCGCCATTGGCAGCAGAGTAAACGGGAAGTGACGCCATGACACTTCCGTGTTTACTATTAGGAGGCTTACGGCTTTGTTCGTCTGTCCCTAGCCCCTGGAGGGGGTGGATTGGTGAGCGGCGGGAGGGAGCGGCGTCCCCTCCCGCTCCTCCGGTATAACAGCCGAGCGGCTTTAAGCCGCATCGGTTGTTATACCTGGAAAGCCGATCGCCGGCTCTAAATAAAACAGTTTGGGATGAGGCCTGCAGCTGCGGGCCTCATCCCGGTGTAATAACCCTCGAAAGCCGAGTACGCACATTTGCGTACGCTCAGCGGGAAGGGGTTAATCGCTAGTGGGTTTTTTATTTTTTGTGCTATAAATAAAAAAGACCGTAAATTTTGTGAAAAAAATGCCTTTGTTTGTCATAAAATTTTGCTAATTAGTAATTTTTCTTCATAAATTTTTGGCCAAAATTTATACTGCTACATATCTTTGGTAAAAATAACCCAAATTAGTGTATATTATTTGGGCTTTGTGAAACTTATAGAGTCTACAAACTATGGTGCCAATCACTGAAAATTGATCACATCTGATCACACCTGATGTACTGAAGGTCCATCTCATTTCTTGAGACACTAACAAAGTAGACATTCCAAGGTATTAAGTAAGTAGCATGGTGAGTTTTTTTAAGTTGTAATTTTTTCCCACAATTCTTTCCAAAATGAAGACTTTTTTTTTTTTTTTTTTTTTTTTACAAAATTATTATATTAAACAGGTTATTTCTCTCACAGAGCATATGCATACAACAAATTACACCCCAAAATACATTCTACTACTCTTCCCGAGTATGGCGATACCACATGTGTGAGACTTTTACACAGCCTGGCTACATACAAGGGCCCAACATTGAAGTAGCACCATCAGGCGTTCTACGAGCATAAATGACACATCTCATTTCTCAACCACCTATTACACTTTTGAGGGCCCTGGAGCACCAGGACAATGGAATTGCCCCCAAAATGACCCCATTTTGGAAAGCAAACACCCCAACATATAATCTATGAGGCATAATGAATCTTTTGAATGGTTCACTTTTTTCCAGAAGTCTTTGGATCATTTATCAGATATTTCCAACACATAGCATGTACGTAGCAAAGATGACACTCCAAAATACATTCTGCTACTCCTCCTGAGTATGGCAATACCATGTGTGAGACTTTTACACAGCCTGGCCACATACAGAGGCCCAACATCCAAAGAGCACCATCAGGCGTTCTAGGAGCATAAATGACATATATAATTTCCTGGCAACCTATCATTTTTGAAGGCCCTTCATATTTCTAACACATAGCATGTACATACCAAGAATTACAATCCAAAATAAATTCTATTGCAGAAAGGTTAAAAAAAAGTCCATAGTCCATAAAACAGTCCAGGGTCAGTTCACGTGCAAGCAGTCCAAGCGGTGGGCAGTAGCGTAGTTAATAAAACAGGCCAGGGTCAGTTCACGTAGAAAGGCAGTGGCATAGTTATTTGGGGAAGCATGGAAAATGTTCAGCACAGATGATGGAAATGGTTAAAAAAACCTTAGTTAGACTTACCGGTAACGGTATTTCTTCGAGTCTTAGAGGACAGCACCTGGAGAGAGCGCAGCTCCACCCACTTTCCCAGGAAACACTGCAGTCAGTTTTCTTTATAGACCTGACACTTCCAACATATTCAATGAGTCCAACATGGCCTCAGTTGTTTTAGAGTACCTCCAGCCATGCTGAAATTAGATAAGCAGAACATAGCAATAACACCACATTTTATAATATTAGGGTGGGTCATCGGTGCTGTCCTGAAAGACTCGTAGAAATACCGTTACCAGTAAGTCTAACTAAGGTTTTCTCACCTCTTTCAGGACAGCACCTGGAGATGATAAAAGAGACTCTAGGGTGGGACCACCCCCTGTAGGACTTTTCTGCCAAAGGACTGCTCTGATGCAGAGAGCAAATCCAAACTGTAATGGCGGGTAAAAGTGGAGAAGCTTGTCCACGTAGCCGCCTTGCAGATCCGTCCTGGTGAAGCCCCTGCCCGTTCTGCCCAGGATGCTGCTACTGCCCTGGTTGAATGGGCCCCCACTCCTACGGGAGGTTCTACCCCTTAAGCTTTATAGGCTTCATTGATGGCCATTCATAGCCACCTACCTATGGTGTTTTTGGAAGCACCGTATCCTTTACGTGGGCCAGAGAATAGTATAAACAAAGGTGTAGTGGGTAGCACTCTCGCCTAGCAGTAAGAAGGGTTGCTGGTTCGAATCCCGACCATGACACTACCTGCCTGGAGTTTGCATGTTCTCCCTGTGTCTGCGTGGGTTTCCTCTGGGTACTCCGGTTTCCTCCCACACTCCAAAGACATGCTGGTAGGTTAATTGGATCCTGTCTAAATTGGCCCTAGTATGTATGAATGTGAGTTAGGGACCTTAGATTGTAAGCTCCTTGAGGGTGTAGGGACTGATGTGAATGTATATGTAAAGCGCTGCGTAAATTGACGGCGCTATATAAGTACCTAAAATAAATAAATAAAAATAAATAAATTTGATTTTCTGAATTCACTTGTGATTTTCAGATAATGTAGTATACATCTCCTTACATCTATAGGCTGTGAAAGTCTCTTTCCCTCGTGCTGGATGGTGAAGGAAAGAAGGTCAGGAGAACTATCTCCTGTGACCTGTGGAATACAGTTGAAACCTTAGGTAAAAATCCCGGGTCAGTTCTCAGCACTACCCGGTCTGGAAATATAGAACAGAAAGGTTCAATAATGGACAGGGATTGCAATTCGCTCACCCTCCTGGCTGAAGTGACTACAACTAAAAGTGCTAATTTAAGCGACCAAAATTTGACGAAAGTACAATCCAGGGAGAGGGTCATCTAAGTATAACAAATGACTCATCACTGAACATATGTGACCTAATAAAATAATAACCCTGGTTGAGAACACCAAATCCCTATCGCATTTTTGGTATTAAATAGCAGAGAAAAGAAAAAAGAAAGATACTAACAAAGAAACGTGTACAAAGAAAAAGAGCAAAAAGTAGAAAAAGCAGTGGGTAGAGTTAGGAGGGGGTGGGAAGGGAGAGCTGTCTGCCTCTGGCGGAATTAAACAACGCTAAGACTTATCATAAATAGCTTACGGGTTTGAAGCCATAATTTCCGCATAAGCTACCGTGTATTTAAAGGCGAACCAACAAGACCATATTTTCTTCCCCATTTCAGATTTTTTTTTGCTGGAGTAAGTTAAATCTTCCATATAGTATAAATGATCCACCTCGCTCAGCCATTGGCGTAAGGAAGGTATCGTGGGAGTTTTCCAAAACCGAGGAATGAGAGCTTTAGCAGCGTTTAATAGATGTGGGGTGACAGATTTTTTTATAAGATCCTGTTGACTCGCCTGTACAATGTAAGAGTACATACCAGGGGTCATTGGGAACCTCAGAACCCTGAATCTCCTTAATCCAATATAGGATAGTAAGCCAAAAAGGTCTGATCAATGGACAAAACCACCAAACATGAGCATGCAATGCAACTTCACCGCAGCCACGCCAGCATAGCGGTGGCTTTTGAGGGAAGATTTTGTGTAGAACCGCAGGCGTGTAATGCCACCTAGTCAGAAGTTTGTAATTGACCTCTGCAACTTTAGAGGCTATCGAGGATGAATGAGAAAGTAAGAGGATAGAATCCTTCTGCTGGTCCGTCAGGTTCCTTTTTAAATCCTTCTCCCAGTTATGAAGAAAATTGGGGTAGCTAGCGGGCGTAAGTGATCCTAATGCTTGGTAAAAATAAGAAAGAGGTCTCTCCACAGGGAGGTCGTCCACAAACGCTGATTCAATCGGTGTTAAGCTGGATGTAGTGCGCAAGGGTTTTGGAAGGGCCTGAATGAAGTCTGATAATTGAAGATATCTCCACTGATCCATTAGCGACGTAGTCGGTGTTGAAGTGAGCATCGATAGTGGCACAATATTCAAGTCTTTGACAACCTGGTGTAATAAAACATAGTTCCCAAGGTTCCAAGAGTGGAGTCTGGGATCAATATTCCCCAGTGGGAAATAATTGTGACCAATCAGAGGCATAAGAGGGGAGTTGTATTGCCACTTCTGAGTTTTGCATAGCAAGTCCCAACATGTTTTTTTTTTTAATAATCAAAATTTTTATTATTTCCATTTTACAATACAACAATCTTCATACATTGTTACAAACAAAAAAGAAAAACCCCTCATCACCGACCCCAGACCCTTATTACATTACATCTTCTACTACCACATTCGCTTAAATCTTATCCCCCCCCCCCCCCCTTCCCTTCCAAACCACTTGGTAATCCTGTAGTTACTCCTTCCCCTTCCTCTCTTTATGCAAGAAGACCTCTTACCCTTCGTGTTGGCCCTTTACCATATGAACCCATCTTTCCGCTTCCATTGTTAAGCTCACTTCCTTTCTCCAATCTAATATTGAGGGACCCTGTATCTGTTTCCAAAATTTCGGTATGATTTTTTTCGCTGCGTTTAATAGGAGGGGTATTATGCCCTCCCGATATTTTCTTTTTTTTTTTTTTTTCAAATATCAAGTTTATTTCAACTCCAAACAGGGGTGGGGCCCCGATACAGAAACATAAGTAAAGAGCACTTTGTCATGGTCGTTATACAAGGGATGAAACAGTACAGAGTATAATACAGTACACTTTGAGACTTGAGACTTCCTATAACATGTATACTTTAGATGAAAAATAAAGAGACCCACGTCAAAGTGTTGGTATCTACAGTTCCGGGGTATTCCCCTCCCAACTTTTTCCATATTTTCTAAAGAAAGATGGGGACCGAAGTCCCTGGACCAGAGTTGAGGTGAGAAGAGTAGGGGGGGAAGGTTTAGGGGTAGAAGGAGAAATAATAGAGAGATAATGGGAGGTGGGAGAAGAGGAAGAGAAGAAGGAGACGGAGACATGGCGGTAGTTAAGCCAGTATACTGGGCTCTACGGAATCCACTCAATACATATGGGGAAGGAGTTATAAGCTAAGTAAGCGTTGTCCTTCCTCGGAATAAATAAATGTGTTCCAGATGTCCCAAGTTTTTTTAAAGGCTTCTTGTTTATGTTGAGCAGTAAGTATCAGGTCCTCCATATGTTTTATATCCTCTACTCTCCGCAGCCACAACGAGAGGGCTGGTGGGGAGGATTGTTTCCAGCAAAGTGGAATGCACGTCTTCGCGGCATTGAGCAGGTGACGCGTGAGAGATTTCTTGTATCTCTTGATGGGGATCGAGGAAAGGTGTAGAAGAAAGAACGCGGCCTCGTCTGGGATATTATACTCTGTACATTTTTGTGTTATCCGTCTGACTTCACCCCAGAAGTCCTTCAACTTCGGGCATGACCAAAAAATGTGTATCAAGGTTCCCTCCTCTTCAGCGCAGCGCCAGCACCGGTCCGAAGAGGTAGGAAAGCATTTCTGTAGTCTGGAGGGGGTCAGATACCAACGGGTGAGGAGCTTGAAATTCGTTTCCTGAATTTTAGTGCAAAGCGAGGACTTAAGGGCAAGTGTGAGTATGCGTTGTCGCTCTGTCACTGAAAATGTGCAGTTCAGGTCTCTTTCCCATCTAGTTAAGTAAGGAGGTGGGGGTTGTTCGTTCGGTGAGATTAATAATGAGTAGGTTTGGGATAGGATATGGGCCAATGGGCCCTCTTCTAAACAGAGCTCTTCAAACGTAGTTAGTTGGCGGACGAACGTTTGTGTTTTTGGAAGGGAGTGGAGGAAGTGGTGCAGTTGGGCTGCTTTCCAGAAACATAGATGGTAGTCACCGGTCGGGTTGGTTAAGTCCTGTATGGATGGCCAGTGTCCCTCTATAATAAATTTGGCGGCGTGGTCTCTACCTGAGTCTCTAAGGTTGTTGTAGTCTACTGTATGTAATCCCGGGGTGAAATTTGGATGGCCAAGAATGGGGAATAGGGGCGAGTTTTTTGTTGTGAGGGAGGTCTGCATGGCTGTTTGGTAGCTATGTCTCAGAGTGGTGCCTATCAAGGGATGAGACCTCAATTTAGGTGGGAGGGCATCGAAACACCACAATGCACTCTTTAAAGGTATCAGTGTTTGGTTCTGTTCTAGTAGGACCCAGAGTTTAAATGCTTTATTTCTCCTCCAGTCTAGTATTCGTCCTAGATGAGAGGCCCGATAATATTGGCGGATGTCAGGTAAAGCTATTCCCCCCTCTCTTTTGGGGAGCGTGAGTTGTGAGTGTTTTAAGCGGGGCTTCTTATGAGCCCAGATAAATCTGGTGAAGAGGGATTGGACCTGCTTGAAGAATGAGGGTGGGATATTAATTGGTAGTGCTTGGATCAGGTAAGTAAATTTAGGTAGAACGCACATTTTCAGAAGATTACATCTCCCAAACCAGGAGTGGTAGCCCGCGTTCCACTTTTCTAGTAAAATCCGGGTTTTAATCAGCAAGGGTGGGAAGTTCAGGCTAAACGTACGTGACAAGTCAGAAGGGATTTTTGTACCTAGATACGTTAGGGCTGTATCTGTCCACCTAAAATTGAAATTAGACTGTAAGTCCCCTAGTGTCATGGGGGGTATAGAAATGCCCATTGCTTCTGACTTTGAAAAGTTTATCTTTAAATGAGATATGGCTCCATAAGTTTTGAATTCCTGCATGAGATTTGGCAGAGATATTCTGGGGTTAGTTAGGGAGAATAGTAGGTCATCAGCGTATGCTGAGATTTTGCAGTGGGAGTTACCTATTTGGAGTCCTGAGATGTCTGGGTTTGCTCTAATAGTGCATAAAAAGGGTTCCAAGGATAGGGCAAATAGAAGGGGGGAAAGGGGACACCCCTGTCTAGTGCCATTGGCAATAGAAAAGGGGGTCGATAGCACACCGTTAACTTTTACTTGGGCAGAGGGATTGGAATAAATATTTTGGATCCACTTCAACATCTTGTTTCCTAGGCCAATATGACGGAGAACCGAGAACATGTAGGTCCAGTTCACTCTGTCAAAGGCCTTTTCGGCGTCGGTGTTTACAAATATGGAGGGGGTCTTGCTATCATTTGCTACGTGGATAAGATTGAGAGCCTTAATGATGTTGTCTCTTGCCTCTCTGGAGGGTATAAACCCAACCTGGTCTAAGTGTATTAGGTTTTGGAGATGTTGTGCTAGTCTGGTGGCAATTATCTTGGAAAATAACTTTAAATCCAAATTTAAGAGGGAAATAGGTCTATAACTGCCACACGTGCTCGGATCTTTCCCATCTTTATAGATCAAAGAGATATGGGCTTTTAAAGTCTCACTCGGGAATTTAGCATCTTCTCCCAGGGCATTAAAGAAGGCTACTAGTCGTGGGCCTAAAATGGGGAGAAAGGTTTTGTAGTATTGGGCAGTGAAACCATCAGGTCCTGGGGCCTTACCTAGTTTCATAGATTTCACCGCTGACTGAAGTTCTTCTAAAGTTATTGGTTCGTCTAAGATCTCCTGGGTTTCAGTCGGGAGAGATGGGAGCTGTGAGTCAGATATGTATTTATCTATATTTGCTCGTTCGATGGGGGAGCTGGGTAGGTTATATAAGCTTGAGTAGAAGTCTCCGAATTCTTTGGATATTTGCTGTGGGGTAGAAGCTCTTTGGCCATCGGGGCTAATTATTTGTGGGATGTAAGTAGCTGATTTAAGATCTTGCACAGATCTGGCCAGCAATTTCCCGCATTTGTCTCCCGATTCGTAGGATAATTTGCGGCAGAACTGAAGGGCCGCTTTTGCTTTGTAGCGCAAAAGGTCTGTTATTTGTGTACGTAGTGTCGTTAACTGCGCCTCCAGGTCTCTAGTGGGGGTTTGTTTGTGTTGCATTTCTACTGAGGCCAGAGTTGCGAGTAATTTAGTTATTTGTGCATTTCTTTTTCTCTTTATGGACGCCCCGTGTTTAATTAGGACCCCTCGCAGGACACACTTGTGAGCCTCCCACAATACTCCGGGATCGCATCCCTGGATATCATTCTCCTGGAAGTAGAGATCAAGCTCTTTAGTTACATCCTCCAGAACTTCGGGAGTTTGTAGAAGACTCTCGTTCAGACGCCAAAATAGGGATCTGGGTGAGGGTCGGTCTGTGAGGGTATATGTGAGAGAGATGGGAGCATGATCGGACCATGTGATCTGACCTATTGATGAGGAGCTCACAAGGTGCAACTGGTCATGGGGTATCAGAAAAAGATCGATTCTGGAATATACCTTGTGTGGGGGAGAAAAGAAGGAATAGTCCTTCTCCCCTGGATGTTGAAGACGCCACACATCGGTCAGCTGAGCACTAAGTAAAGCCTGCATTATTCGTTTTCTGGCGGCAGGGTAGAAAGAGGAATTACCAGATGACGTGTCTATTGAAGGGGTCAAAGGGACATTTAGGTCTCCTCCCAAGAGTAGTTGGCCTTGTTTATATTTTGACAGTTTTTCTATTGTGCGTTTAAGGAATCTGTCCTGATGTTCATTTGGGGCGTACAGTGTGGCCAGTGTGAATTGATTCCCCGCAATTAAGCCCTTTACAAATAGAAAGCGCCCTTCGGGGTCTGCTAGCATCTCTTGAAATTCCCATGGTAGTTTGCTGGATATTAGTATGGAAACCCCTCTAGATTTGGATTGGGAGTTGGTTGAGTGGTAAACACGAGAGAAAGATCTATTTTGCAATATGGGGGATTTATCTGTTTTAAAGTGGGTCTCCTGGATGAAGGCGATGTCAGTCCGCGACTTTTTAAAGTCACAAAGTAACATACGCCTCTTCTCCGGGATGTTCAAGCCCCTGGCGTTAAGAGAGGTCACAATGAGAGAATCTACCGCCATGTCTGAGCAAAAAAAAAAGAAAGGGGGGTGGACTAGAGGTGAAGGGGGGGCGACAGAGAAGGAGGGGGGGGGAAGGTAAGAAGAAACCTAGATCAGAAGATGGGAGGAATAATTAGCAAGTTTTTAAACACACTTATAGACTCTATGTAGAGTATCTAAATCAGTAGTACTACGGTACTAGGGCGCTCACCAGTACCAACTGGTAATCGAGCGCAGGCCTAATTGGGGTTGTGAAAAGAGATAGCCAGGATTGAACTCACTGACTCCCCTTCCCCCACAAAAAACCCGCTATAAATCCGTATATGTTAATGTTACAATGAGAACGGCTATTTGTACCTGGTCATATAGATACAGCATGGCTAAAACATGTAACAGCAACTGCTTAGTAAACAGATATATATCTTTTTGCAATCTGTGTGGAACACATAGTGCGCCAACCCGAGCACGACAATAATTGAAAACAAAGTAAGAAAGACTGTTTCTGTAATGTCTACAAGGGGAAACGGGGAGATCAGCCTCCGGGCCCAAGGAAAGGGAGAAATACACAAAAGAGAATGTAAAAAGGGGGTCCGGAAACCAAACTTAACTAGAGGCCGCTTCCCCGGGTCCCCATGTGCATTTCTCAAATACCTCCTTCTACTGTAGTGGGTCTCCCGATGCTAAACGTATCAGAACTAGTATTCCTTTCTGCGGTTGTGTCATTTCAATACAGAATGGGAGTTTGTGCTGTGGAGGCAGTCATCACCCCATCAGAGTTTATGGGGCAAGCTTAAACTTGAGGAATCACGTGTCATATTCCCAACTCCGTAGTGGGCGGAGTCTCTTGTAGGCACAGGGCGATAGGGCTGTAAATGTAGAACGTGTGACCTTCAGCTCGGGAGGAGTTTTGCGTCCTTAGCGTCTCCTATAGTTCTGGCATATCCAATCCATCCTGAACACAAGCATTGTAATGTTCCTATCTCCTCTATCCGGGATTTATATCACAATGTGGTTATGTCCCAGGAAGTAAAAGGTCTCTTATACCCAGGTGGATCAGAATTAAATGACTGTCAGTCAGTGAGCATGTAGACATCTGTTATGTACACATAAGGAGGATCTGTCAATAGGTCAACAACAGCAGGTATGAAAATAACATGTCATGCTCAGGTAACAGATTGATCTGGTATGGAGTAGCTACATCATGACTCACGTGTGCCCTCGCTAGAGGGTGCCCTGGACCTCCTTCTGGTGCGTTGTTGGCGGGGCGGGTGAGATCGATGTGCAGTGGATCCAGATCTGCCTGTGGGGCGCGGAACAAGGGTCAGCCAATTAGGGACAGTGATCGGTTCTGATCCCAGGAAGGAAAAGAGAGCTGGCAAGTCCGCTGGGGTGCGCAGGGTAAAGGATGCTGTGGTATTCCGGAAAGTCACCGCCAGGGGGTAACCCCAGCGGTATGTGCATCCCTGTCTCCTTGCCAGCTCCAAGACAGGTTTAAGCTTAGCTCGTCTCAGTAACGTGGCTCTGGAGAGATCCGGAAGGATCTTGATCTCGGCGCCGTCAAACATTACCTCCCCTTGTTCCCATGCTCTGCGGAGTATAAGATCCTTCTGGGTGTATCGGTGTACCCTACAAAGCACATCTCGAGGTCTGTCTGGGTCCGTGGGTCTTGGGCCGAGCGTCCTGTGTACGCGGTCCAGCTCGATGGATGGTGACGGTGTGTCCAGGATCCCCTGAAAGATGGCCATCACTGTTGCTTCCAGGTCCTCAGTTCCAGTGGCCTCCGGAAGACCTCTCAGCCGCAAGTTATTGCGGCGGCTGCGGTCCTCCAAGTCTTCGAGATGGAGTTGCAAATCTATCGCCGCGGAAGCCTGGGTCTCCTGTGAGCGCTCTAGGTCAGACACCCGTTGTGCGAGGGCACTAACCGAGCTTTCTCCTGCGTCTATTCGGTCTGCGATCGTCTGCATCTCCTCTCGGATCTCCTGTATGTCCCTGGTATGTGCCTCCTCCACTCGCTGGATAAGGGCCTCAATGTCAGATTTGGATGGTAGGGCCTCAAAATCAGCTTTAGTTGGGAGTGCCTGTAGAATGGCGCGGATATCATCCGGAATGTCCCTTCCATACCTCGCCGGGTTCGTCATAGCTGTATGAGGGTCTCTTGTAGATTCCAGAGGGCACTCCGAACCGACTAGCGAGGATGGGGATGTAGGTGCTGGCGGTATCGTAGATTCTGCTGGGCAATGTGCACGTGGTGCCGATACAATGGCGCCCGGTGAGCTCCTCTGGGAGTCCGGGAAATAGCTCCGTATACTGCTCCGAGGGGTAGAATTCCGGGTGCCACTAACCGAAGCTCTCGTCCTGTATTTCTTGCAGGTTGGCATGCCGCGTTGATCGAGGGTTTAGCCGTCTTTGTGCGGGCAGGGAAGGGGGTAGCCAGGAGCTCTCTAGAAATGCTTCCTCACACGGCCATCGCTAAGCCACGCCCCTCCT
This sequence comes from Aquarana catesbeiana, assembly GCF_042186555.1. NCBI lineage: Eukaryota > Metazoa > Chordata > Amphibia > Anura > Ranidae > Aquarana > Aquarana catesbeiana. The sequence continues at coordinate 127,013,199 of NC_133330.1, forward strand.
CCCGATATTTTCTATTAGAGCCCGGAATCCCATGGAACAAGTAATGTAGTGGTTGAAATTCCAGGTGTCCCACCGTCAATTTCTTGATCCATGGAGACACCGACTCCCAGAATCTTTTAATTACTGGGCATGTCCACCACAGATGAAGAAATGTGCCTTTCTGACCACATCCCCTCCAGCATCTATCACTTATGGTTGGAAACATTTGTGCCAATTTGACTGGGGTCCTATACCATCTTGACAAAAACTTGTACGCCATCTCTTGTACCTTTGAGCTGATGGATGAGGAATGCGTTAGTGTAATCATCCTTTTAATTTGATTGTTAGTCAGTACCTGTCCCAATTCCTTCTCCCATTCCCTTATATAGTATGGAGTTGCACCTTCCTGTCCCTTAAGTATCCCTTTATACATTTGCGACAGTACGTTCCTGGGACTAGATCTCTGCACACAATGTTTCTCAAATGTGGTGAGAGAGTTCATAGGTCTTATTGATGATTTGCTTTTATTAAAAAAAAAAAACTCACTATTTGATTGTATTTCCACTCTGCCATATGCACTGTCCCATATCTAGACACCATCTCTGTCAGAGATAACAAAACTCCATCCGGAGCAAACCTGCCACAGGTGGAATCTCCACCTCCACCCCAGGCCCCCAGATACCCCATCTCCTCCCCTGGGGGGAACCAGGTGAATCCCTCCAAAGGAGCCAGAGGTGATATCCAGGGGGCATAATCCCCATTCTTATTCAACTTGTCCCAAACTTCCAATGTGTTCTGGGTTAATGGTGACACCCATTGAGACAACCCTCTTGACGGGCTCTGAATCCAAGGTGCTCCTGCTAAATTCCTCCCTGCCATTGCATTTTCTACTTGAACCCAAAGTTTTTTATGAGTATCATGGCGCCAGTTCAAAATCCGGACTAGACTCATGGCCTTATAATACAAGGCTATATCCGGTATTCCCAATCCCCCCTCGGCCCTATTTCTTCTCAGAAGGTCGTGGGCTAATCTGGGTCTTTTATCGTTCCATACAAACGCCACAAACATCCTACGCACTTGTCTGAAAAAGGCCGGAGGTACCTTAATTGGTATTGTGTACAGCATATAAATTAATCTAGGAAGTATACTCATTTTTATGGCGTTAATCCTCCCAAACCAAGTTAGATATTGACCTTTCCATTTTTTAAACTCTTCCGCTATCTCCGTCAATAATATGCCATAGTTGACTTCATATAGTCTTTTCATATCAACACTAATACGTACCCCCAAATACGTCAGGGACTCTCTCTCCCAGACAAATGCATACGTATGTCGCAGCGTCATCTCCAGTCCCGTTGGGACATGGATAGGAAGGATAATTGACTTTCCCAGATTGATTTTAAAATTAGATAAGGTGCCGAACTTTTGTACCTCCAACATGAGTGCAGCTAAAGATGTCTGGGGAGACGAGAGAAAAAAGAGTAGGTCATCAGCATATGCTGCGACCTTATGTTCCACCTGTCCTATTTGTGTCCCACTTATCTCTCTGTTATTTCTGATTTTACGTAAGAATGGCTCTAATGTTATTGCAAATATTAAGGGTGATAATGGGCAACCTTGTCTCGTACCATTTTGGATACTAAAGCTTTCTGACAACGTTCCGTTTATTTTAATTCTTGCCTTAGGGCCCGCATACATTGACATTATCCATCCCATCATCCGCTCCCCCAGGCCTATCCCCTTCAATATTTCTCTCATAAAGCCCCAATTCACCCTGTCAAAGGCCTTTTCGGCATCCATTGACAGAATGATCCTTGGGGCCCTATCTGGACCCGACTGCATCCAGTGGAGGACATTAAACGCCCGAATAGTGTTATCTCTCGCCTCACGCCCTTCCATGAACCCAGTCTGGTCCAGATGTATCATCCCCCCTATGTGCCCCTGGAGCCTCAGAGCCAAGATCTTTGCTAACAATTTAGTGTCCGCATTAAGAAGGGAAATAGGCCTGTAGTTTGCGCAATTCTGGGGATCTTTTCCTCCTATTGGCAATACTGTTATATGCGCCAGAAGGGCTTCTGGTGGTAGTGGGTTAGATGCATTAATTGAATTGAAGTATTTACACAGTGGTTCTCTTAATACTGGAAGGAATTTTTTTATAGTATATATTAGTCAACCCGTCTGGGCCTGGGCTTTTCCCTAATGGCAATGTTGCTATTACCCTTTCCAGCTCCTCTACCGTGATTGGGCGCTCTAACTCCTCTATAGTTGTTTTAGACAGCCTAGGCATTGATGCTTCATTGATATAATCCTGTATCTCTTTTCCCTCGGGGCTTTCATTATCTACTTTGGAAATATTGTATAATGCCTCATAAAATTTACTAAATTCTGCAGCTATGGCTTTCGTTCCAACTACCTTCTTACCTCTAACCAGTAAACTATGGACGTGTCTGGATTCCTGTTGCTTTTTAAGCTGTTTAGCTAATAGCCGCCCGCACTTATTACCCTGTTCATATGCCCTATTTGCAAAGAACCTAATTTTATTTCTAACTTTTTGTTCTAAGCACTGTGAGAGCTCCGTTCGTAAGGCCTCTAGGCACCTATTATCTGTAGGGTCAAGCTTCCTCTTGTGCTTCCCCTCCAGTTCACTGATTTTATCTAATAGATCTTTTATCTCTTTTTTCCCTTCTTTTTTTTATATACGAGCCATATGCTATTAAATCCCCTCTTATGACAGTTTTATGGGCCTCCCACACCATTTGATCAGACACTTCCCCGGTCTTGTTTATTTCAGAATACTCTTTTATTTTAACTCCTAATTTCTCTACTATTTCTTCCCTATCCAATAGCGACTCAAACGCCACGTTCGCTCCAGACCCCCCATCTGAATTAGTTGGAACGTTAATGCTATTGGGGCATTATCTGATGTAGTGATGGGGCCAATTGTGCATGAAATGACATTCTCCAGGTGGAGCTGGTCCACCAGGAGGTCCAAACGCGAGTACATGTCGTGTGTTTTTGAATAATAGCTAAAGTCTTTGATTCCTGCATGTGATACCCGCCAACAGTCCACCAGAAGTTGAGAGCGTATAAGTTGTTTAATTCGTTTTAGGGCTCTAAATGACAAGGCAGTTCTTCCTGTTGATGTATCCATATTGGGATCCAGCACCAGGTTAAAGTCCCCACCCATCATCAGACAGCCCTCTCTAAATTGTTCCAATTTCTTAAATATTTTAACAAAAAAATTTACTGACCCTTCATTTGGTGCATAGATCGTCGCAAATGTATATCGTGCACCATGCAGTGTACCCTTTACAAATAAGAAGCGTCCCTCAGGGTCACTCTGAACTGTCTCCATTTTCCATGGACATGACTTCTTAAAAGACATTGTGACTCCTCTGGCCCTTGCGACTGGGGACACTGCATGGTACCATTGGTTCATAGTACTCTGGGGTAAGCTAGGGATAGAATCACCCTTAAAGTGAGTCTCTTGTAAAAAGACAATGTCCGCTCCATAATGTTGCAGCTCGATCCACAGGCGCTTTCTCTTGTTCGGTGAGCTTAACCCCCTTACGTTATATGAGATGATTTTCAAAGTTGTTGCCATTCTTTAAGTTTCCCTTATAGGCTCCCGGTACCTGCCCCTCATTATTTTCTCCCTGACCTTATTCTTGTTTGTTCCATCATCGTTGACCCTACCTACCCACATATCCCTAGAACAAGCCCTATTAAAATTAAAAATTACATTTTTTACTTGTTCCATGTAAAAAACCATACATACCCCATCCCTACACCATGATACTCCCCCCCTGGAGTGCCTTTACTAACCCAGGTGGAGGCCTGTGTAGATGTGCGTCCCACAAGCACAGGTCCCCTCCCTTCCCTGCTGTTAGCAGGTTCCTTAAGCCCCCTTACTGGGGGTTGACCTACCGACCAAAAAATTGTCTCCATACACCACCACACTCTTTCATCCTCCCCCCCTTCCCCCAGGCCTTATTTATAATTCCCTCCCCATTGGGAGAAAACACAACAAAAAAGGAAGAAAAAAAAAAAGGGGAACAGCACAACTTCATCTCCCTTAAAAAAAAAAAGCAGAGACAAGACCCCCTGCTACTCAGTCCTTTCTTCCACTATCTAGGTCCTCTTCAGGCCAAGTCCCTATTAGTCTTTGCCCTAACTTCTTGCCACTGCTCTGGCTGTTGTAGTGGGGGTCCTATGAGATTTATTCTCCAATCTACAAAGTCCACCATAGGGAGATCCAACTTTTGCACAAAAGATTCTAGATCGTCTTTAGTTCGTAGTGTTGCTGTATTCCCATTTCTAGAAGCTGTCAAGCTAAATGGGTATCCCCAACGATATTTAGTATCTACCGCACGCAGCGCTTCTAACAGGGGTCGCACTGCTCGACGCTGGTACAGGGTCCGCCGTGATATATTGGGGTATAATGCTATGTTCAGTCCTTCAAGCAGAATTGTGGGTTTGGTGCGTGCCATTCTCATTATATTTTCTTTTATTCTATATTTATGCACTTTACAGATAACGTCCCTTGTTGTCTCAGCTTTATTGCTCGGGTATAACACCCGATGTGCCCGATCTATTTCTATGTTTTCTGGGGCCTGGTCCCCTAAGATCTGTCTGAATATCTTAATTATAGTGGGGATTCATTCCGCCTTTGGGATTGATTCGGGTATTCCTTTTATACGGATATTCTGTCTTCTGTCCCGGTTCTCATAATCGTCCAGTTGGTCCCTGTACCCATTTAATACATCTTCATGCTTCTTAAGTACTTCCTGAATGTCCGCTACATTGTGCATTATGGCCTCTTGTTCGCTTTCTATTTTCTCCACTCTATGCCCCAGACCCCGGAGATCCTCCTTCAGACTTTCAACTACTTGTAGGCATGACTGTTCCACCACACTAATTAATTGTTGCATATCATTTTTTGTAGGTAGAGCTCTCAATAGTTCCCACAAATCTTTTTCCCGGTTTCCACCCTGATCGTTCCCCCTCTGCCTCCCATTTCCTCCATCTTGGGGGTTCTGCTGCTTGGGGAGTGAAATATGGTCATTATCGTCATAGTCGCGAAAAGACTGTCCAGGGTCTGTGTCCAGCCTTGTTTGAGAGCTCTGTATCTCAACTATGCCATTGCTAGGGGTCAGTTCTCCTCCTCTTGTCCTGAGTATCATCTCTGTAGCCTGTGAGGCCTCTACTGTCCCCTCATTTACCTCTGTACCTTCAGATGCCTCCTCATTCTGTACAATTAATCCCATTTCTTTATAATGGCTGATGAGATTCTTGTTCCGGGGTTCATACACTCTTGTCCCCCAGCCCCTACTTCCTCTCTTATACTCATGGGGCTCCCTCTACCACCCGGGCTAATTTCTTCCACAACTTTCCTCCCCCTTCCTGCAGACGGAGATCCCTTACTGTGCAATGTGGTGCCGTCTCCTGTTGTTGGGGTGTCCGTTTTCTTTTTCCCTGGAGTCCCACGTGCTGACCTCTCTGTAGGACCGCTGGGTTTCCTTGTATCTTGTCCCCCTGCTTGTCGTCCCCCTCCATCAGTGGCACGAGGGGACATGTAGGCTCTTATACCATCTACTGAACTTCTACCTCGTCCAGCCGGTAGCATAGCGACTTGTCTGCGTGTGGTCATCTCCTCAGCTGTCTACGGTGCGTAAGTCCCAACATGTTAAGGTAGAATGAGTGAGTGGAGACGTAGTAGGATAGGGATCTAAATTTCCTCGGAATCCAGATTAATGGGTAAAGGTCAGTACCCCCGAGTGCTATGTCCAGAGACACCTAGAGTTTCGAGTCCTTGTGGTATCTCCAGTCTGAAATCCTAGATAGAATTGTTGCCAAATAGTATTGTTTAATGTCCGGTAGAGCTAAACCTCCTGTACATTTAGGTCTAAAAAGGATAGATCTGGCCAATCTTGGGTTCCGCCTATTCCATATATATCTACTTATAATAGTTGTTACTTGTTTAAAAAAACCTGCTGGAATTTGAAAAGGTATCATTTGGAACAGAAATAGCAACCTGGGCAATATGTTCATGTTGACCACACTGATCTTCCCCAACCACGAGTGTGCAAGGTGCGACCATTTTTGTAGATCCGTTTTAATTGTATTTAATAATGACATAAGATTAGCACAAAATAGAGATGACAAATTAGGGGTAAGAAATATACCTAAGTACTTCATAACCCTTCTCTGCCAGCTGAATGGGAAAGACTTCTGCAGAATGCTAGACGTCTCTTGGGGAACTGAAATATTCAAAATTTTGGATTTGGACATGTTAATCTGGAAATCTGAAACTTGGTTATAAGTGGAAAAGACTTGCATTAAATTGGGCAAAGTAATTTTGGGTTGTTGAACGTAAAATAAAATGTCATCCGCATATGCGGCATATTTATGTTCAAAGTTACCTATCGTGATACCATGAATGTTTGGATTATGTCGTATTGTTGATAGAAATGGTTCAAGTGAGAGGGCGAATAAAATAGGCGAAAGGGGACAACCCTGACGTGTACCATTGTGTAGAGTAAATGGTTCACTTAAAATACCATTTATTCTCAATTGTGCTGAAGGGTAGTTATAGAAGGCCGAAATTTGACTTAAAAGAGAGGGGCCAATACCCAAATGGGCTAGGGTTGCTAATAGGAACTCCCAGTCCACCCTGTCAAACGCTTTCTCAGCATCTGTTGATAACAACAGGCTGGGCTGGGAGGATCCGCGAACATTTGCAATCAACGAAAGGGTACGTAAAGAATTGTCCCGTGCTTCTCTACCCGGGATGAAGCCTGTTTGCTCCGTGGAAACCCACTTCGGTACTAGGGGGAGGAGTCTATTTGCTATAAGTTTTGCATAAAGTTTAGCGTCTAAATTCAAAAGGGAGATGGGGCGATAACTACCACAAACGCTTGGGTCTTTCCCTGCCTTCGGGATAACGGTAATGTGTGCATGAAGGGTTTCTGTCCTAAGGGAACCACCTGAGGGAGTCGAGTTAACATATTTGGCTAAGCGCGGAAGTAAAATGTCAGCAAAGGAGCGGTAGTATGCAACAGTTAAGCCATCAGGGCCCGGTGCCTTGCCAGTGGCCAAGGCCTTAAGTGCTCTACGTATCTCTTCTGTGGTAAATTCCCCGTCTAGGGTAGCTAAAATATCCTCAGGCAACTTAGGTAAGTCGGCCTGCTGCAGGTAATCCTGTATGAGCCGTTTACGGGACTCTTGATCAGGTATGTGGTGGTGGACGTGATATAAATGCTGATAGAACGATCTAAACTCTGCAGCTATGGCGGGGGTATGGTGAACCATCTCATCTGTTTTGGACTTAATTTTGGCTATAAAACTCGCAGCTTTTTGTTGAAGGGAACGAGCCAACAATCTACCGGGTTTATTGCCCCATTCATATGTACGTTGAGCTATTATGCAAAATTGTTGTTTCTGTGCAATATGAAAAAGATTCTTTAAATCCTCTCTCTTTTTGGTCAGCGCCACCAACACAGACTGTGAGAGGCTCGATTTGTGTTGTCGCTCAAGAGCATTTATATCCCGGATAAGTTCTAATTGTTGAATCGTTCGCTCCTTTTTTTTCCTAGAGCCTAATTCAATGAATTTCCCACGGATAAAGGCCTTATGGGCCTCCCATAATGTGCCCAGGGAAATATCTGGGCCAGCATTTTCCTGAAAGTAAAATTTCAGTTCCTTGCTGATCATGTTATTGTCGATTTCGTCCATTAGTAAATGATCATTTAACTTCCAGTTTATTCTTTTATGTGGAATGGATGGGATTTGTAACTTAAGTGCATTCGGCGCATGGTCTGATAGAGTAGATGTTTTGATATACGAATCTGAGATTATGGGGAGATGATGATGATTTACAAAAAATTAATCAATGCGGGAATAGGAGTGATGTAGATGTGAAAAATGTGTGTAGTCTCTCATCAATAGGGTGTAAGATTCTCCACACATCTATCAACTGAGCTTCATGCAAGCGTTTACATATAAGCGTTAAGTTTATGCGAGATGCAGGATTTGCCAAGAGACGTGTCTAAAAAAGGTTCAAGAGGAGCATTAAAGTCCCCTGACAGGAGAACACATCCCCGAGCAAATTCCGTTAATTTCTTAAGAGTAGTAGATATGAAACCAGCTTGATCTCGATTGGGGGCATATAGCGTAGCCAGGGTACACGGCATATTGCCCAGGTTGCCCCTAATGAATAAAAAACGTCCCAAAGGGTCACTAACCATGGAGTCAAACGTGAACGAGGTACCCCTGCAGAATCCAATGGCCACCCCCTTCGACTTGTGTACATCAGTCAAGCTGTAGTACCATGTTGGATAATTTGGAGAGAAGAGCTTAACCGAAGTTGTATGTGTGAGGTGGGTCTCCTGCAAGAAAACAATGTCCACTCGCAGGCGATCCATCTCTCTAAATAGATTATGTCTCTTACCTGGAGCATAGAGACCTCAAACATTAAGTGATATCAAAGTGAGCTTTAGCCATTGACACCGACAGGGAGCGCTCGCCCAGTGTAATCTCCATGTCTAGCCGACCTGAGGCAAACAGCAGAGGGGGACAGGGGAGGAAAGGAGAGGAAGAATGAGAGAAAACGAAAGTAAGTGACAGAAAGAAAAAAAAAAATACGTTAATAACCATTCTCAGCACAGTCAAGAACCACCATATTAATAGGTGGACAGGAGCACACAAAAATCTGTCGTGCATAATTGGGGTGAGCCGAGGATCCATCACCCCCCTGCGCCCAGCCCCGATATGAGTGGACGCCTGAGGGCACTGGACTCCACGACCCCCCCGAGGGGGCAGGCTCGTTACCAGGGGCAACTGACAGAGAGCATCCATTACTGCCCGTGTGCTGTCCCAGCGTCCCGGCAACGGCATCTTATCTTGCAAGATTCTTTACGTGGAACCCAAAAACAAAACAAAAACATCTTTTTTTTTCCCCCTTTAATTTTTTCTTTTAAAAAAAGAGGGGAAACCATAAAACAAAACTAAGTGGGGATGATCCCATCACACAGATTAGAAGTACGCTCTCTGTATCCTAGCACCTCAGTTAAACAAACTGTAAATTCAAGGAAAAAAAACCCCCAAAAAATAAAACAACATTTGCGCCACAGTGGTGGACTTAAAAAGTGTGCAATCATAACATAACCTATAATAATTGCGGGTGCTATGAAAACGAGAAGTCTCCTGGGTAGTGTGTAAGTGATATCAGAACAAAAGTCACCCAAGTTGGGAAGAAGATCCAGGGGAGCCAGATCTGCGCTTGTGCTGCACTTTTTGCCAGCACGGTTCAGAAGAGGCAATGGGTGAGGGAATGGACTCTTGCCAGCCTGGAAGATCCGGGGGGGAGATGTTAAGCTCCGAACAGAACTTCTCCAGGTCCTCAGGGAAGCGGAGAATCACTGTCTTGCCATCTCTGTGGGCAATGAGGGCTGCTGGAAAATCCCAACGATAATTAATAGAGGCTGTGAGGAGCTGTTCAGTTAGAGGACGAAGGGCCCTGCGTCGTTCCAATGTTTCCCTAGCAAGGTCAGGGAAGAACAGGAGGGATGCACCATCAAAGTCCAGTGGTGTTTTTTCCCGGGCCTTCTTCATTATTCTCTCTTTTTCATCATAATAATGCAGCCTGCAGATGACATCTCAAGGAATATCAGAGGATAGGTTGCGAGGACGCAGAGCTCTATGTGCTCTATCAATTTTCAGGGGATAGTCTGCTGGCTGGCCTAGCAGGCCATTAAATATACTGCGGAGGAAAGGCAGAAGATCGTCACCTGTAGCCTCCGATAGGCCTCTTTTCCGTACGTTGTTCCGCCTGTTGAGGTTCTCCTGGTCCTCGATCTTATATAGAGCCATCCTGTGCGAGATGGAGAGGTTGCGGGTAGTAGTCTGTAGAGACCTTATGGCGGCCGCGTGACGATCGAGGCGCAGCTCCGATTCCTCCACATGTTCCAACACGTGTGCTAGGTCCGACCGGACAGCTGAAAGTTCTTTTTTAATAGAGCGTTCCAGGCTAGAAAACAGGGTGGCCAGTTCTGTTTTAGTGGGAAGATCGCTAACCAGTGCTGCAACCTCCAAATTCCTGGAGGTGCTTTCTTCCCCTTCCGAACAGGCCGAGATCGCCGGAGAGTGTCTCCTGGTTGCAGGACTATGGCGGGAGGAGGAGCTCAAGCCGCGTGGAGAGCGGCCTAGTCCATCCATGTTGAGAATGTCCTCTGGTTCCGCGGCTAGGTAGCGCTTTATGGATCCCGAGGGGGTTCCTTTTTGAAGCAGAGATTTGCCTGTCCTTTTCCCCATAGTGTGTTGGGTTGAAGCAGGGTGAATTCTTGGGTTGGAGCAGTTATATGCGATGCCGTCGCCGGAGCCCAAGGGAAACACGTCTTCACCGCTGCATACCGAAACCACGCCCCCCGCAAACAGGTCTATTTGGGGAGATCCCCATCTTCCTGTTATTCTCTGGAATACATCTGTATTCAGACTCCACTCTGATTCCAGTACCCTTTCCCTGCTTAGGAAATCTGCGATCTGATTCAGATCTCCCTTTAGGTGTACTGCCGTCAGGGATGCTAGATTGGATTCCGCCCAGGACATAATTTGGAGGGCTGAGAAAAGCAACACTCTGCTCCTTGTGCCTCCCTGTCTTGTTATATAGGCCACTGCTGTGGCATTGTCCGACAACACTTGAATGTGGTGACCCAGAACTTGGTCCCTGAAAGCCCATTGTCCCAGGAGAATGGCCCTCAACTCCCTCCAATTGGAGGATCTCCTGGCCTCTCTGGTTGTCTTGGGCCATCTTTCCGTCCAGATGGGCACCCCAACCCCAGAAGCTTGCGTCTGTTGTCAGTCTTTGCTCTATGGGAAAAGTCCAAAGTAGACCCCTGTCCAAATTTGACTGACTCCTCCACCACCATAATTTTCTCTGAACTTGAGGGGAGATCCTGATCAATTTCTCCAGCGATTCTCCATAGGACCAATTCCTGAGAATTGTCTGCTGGAGATCTCTTGCATGGAGACGTGCCCATTGCACTGCTGGTATTAAGGACGTTAGAAGGCATAGAATAGACACGGCTACCCTGATTGAAATTGGGATTTGTTTGAGTCCCTTTTACTGCCTTCTGGACTTTTTCTATCTTGTCCTCTGGGAGAAAAATCCTTTCCTGAATGGAACTGATAGTATAACCCAGAAACTTTTTTGTCTGGGACGGGATCATATTTGATTTCTCTTTGTTGATGATCCATCTGAGACTCTCCAAGTGTGTTCTCGTCTCTTCTAGATCTTTCTCCAATAGATCCCTTGTTCTGGCAAATAGCAAGAGATCATCCAGGTATGGAACTATTGATATCCCCTTTAGTCTGAGGGGTGCTAGGGCCTCTGCTATAATTTTTGTAAATATCCTTGGTGAGGACGACAGGCCAAAAGGGAGGGCTCTGAACTGTAAATGTGAGATTGACTCTCCCATCCTGACCGCTAACCTTAGGTACTTCTGAGATGTTGGAGCTATAGGCACGTGCAGGTACGCTTCTCTCAGATCTATTGATGCCAAAAAACAGCCTGGCGTCAGAAGATTTTTTACTGAAAAGATTGTGTCCATTCTGAACTTCTTGTATCTGATTGATTTGTTTAGTACTTTCAGGTTTAAGATTAAACGGAATTTCCCTGATGGTTTCCTTACCAGGAATATGTGCAAATAGCACCCTTTCCCTGCCTCTTAGGGGTAGAACAGTTATAATCACCCTCTGTTGGATGCGTTCCTGAAGTAGAGCTGACATCCCTAGAGATTTTTCTAGGTCCCGGGGAGCCTGGGTTATATAAAAGCGATTTGGAGGGGATTGAGAGAACTCCAGTCTGTAGCCCTCTGCTATTATTTTGAGGACAAATGGACTGGAGGTCGCTGTCTTCCATTGTGGAAAAAGGCTTGCAACCTTCCTCCCACAGTCGGAGGACTGTCATTGGTTCTTTGTGGTTTGGCCAGGAGGTCGGAATAGTACCCCTGACTTCCCCCTTCCTCTTTGGGACCTCCAGGGTCTTTTATACCCTGTCTCCTTCTCTTCGGTTTGTCAAAAAGAACGAAAATTCTTTTTGGCCTGTGGAAATACCTTCTTTTTTTATTGGGAAGGCCTTTTTCTTATCAGCCGTTCAAGTACGGCTTCCAGCTCAGGATCAAAAACTAAGTTCCCCTCGAAAGGTAACCCACGTAATTTTGCCTTTGAGGCCATATTCCCTGACCATGTCTTAACCCATAAAGCTCTGCGAGCTGAGTTCACCAAGGCCGCGGATCTTGACGACATTTTAATAGATTCGGCAGAGGCATCTGCCATGTACCCTACGGCTTTCTGTAGTACAGGCAGAGTGTCTAACAGGTCTTTGCGAGAAGTTCCTGCTTCAATGTGCGTTTTTAATTGCTCAAGCCAATGTTCCAGGTTCCTAGCCACCACAGTTGATGCCATAGCTGGTTTTAAATTGGCTAGAGTTGAATCCCATGCCTTTTTTAATAGGGAGTCTGCTCTCTTGTCCATGGGGTCTTTCATGACGCCCATGTCCTCGAAGACCAAGTCTGTGTTCCTTGACACCTGTGAAAAGGCCGCATCAAGCTTTAGCTTTTTATTCCAGACCTGATCACGATCGTCCTCGAAAGGGAATCTTCGTTTGAGAGATTTAGAGAAAAAAGGGGCCCTCTCTGGGTCCTTCCATTCTCTTTTCACCATTTTGGATATAAACTTATGTACTGGGAATACCCAATGCTTTACTTCCCCCATACCCTGGAACATTTTATCGTGCAGGGGCAGCTGAGCCTTGTCTTCTTTGATGTTTAAGAGTTGTATGTATAGTATTTAACAGATCATCCACTTCATCTAAAGACAATCTATAGCATGAAGAAGAAACTTCTTTTTCTTCATCCTCCTCTAACTCAAAACCTGGGGAAACACTTCACTCTTCGTCCTCTGAATCACTGTCCCCTCTGGGTACAGGAATACATGGATGAGGACAGGATGGTGAATTGCCACTATTGTTTGGCTGTGCCGCCGGATGTTTATCCAAAAAAGAACGGAACAACTCAAACGTGTCCGCTAGTTCTTTTCGAAAGGAGATTAATAGTTCTCCTGGCTGGGTAGCAGGTGTAGCTGGGGAAGTACTGGGAAGGGAGGCAGCATCACCAATTGAACTGGAACGTGTTCGAGAGTGGGAGGGCCGGGGGGGCGGCCCCCGAGATGGTCACCCCCGAGATGTTCTCTGTCGGGTTCACTATTACACCTTAAAAAGAGGAGGTCATGCGAAAGGCGTGGAGCCTGGGTTCAGTGGATTTCTTTGGAGCCCCTATTCACCTGTACCCCGATTTGTCTCGCAATACGCTGTACATGCGTCGAGTGGTGCGCCCTTTACTTGACCTTATACGGCAAGCCGGAGCTTCCTATACGTGGGGACACCCCTTCAGCATCAAAGTGACCCGGGGCGACAGCAGGTTCACACTCTCAGACCCAGACCAACTGCCTGTCTTCTTCCTCTTTATTGAGCAAGAACCGATAGATATCTTGAACTGGCTGGATCCTCCAGATGTGGAGTGGGGGGTACTACTCTGGGGGGAGCCTCCGGTTTTGATCAATCTCTGCTAAAGGAGATGCAGGTTTAAAAAAGCGCTACACATGGAGTACTTGATTGCCTCCACGGGTGGATCCCCCTGCTCCTCCTGTCCTCCCTATATTCATGTTATTGTTTTGGCTAAATAACGTTTTTACAAGTGGGAGCCAATGTAATTATTTTTGTTATATACTCCTAGGTTAAATAATTGGACCCAATACTTATATTTAGTTGAATGTTATTATCTGTTGTCGTTAACGGTGGTCCACATTACTGAGTTTCTATAGCTTAGGTTAATAGGTAAAGAGGAGTAGAGGTCGACCGATATATCGGCCGGCCGATATATCGGCCGATATTTGGCTTTTTTTACTTAATCGGCATCAGCCGATTGTGCTGATAAAAAAAGCCAATTCAGCGGGACTTGCAAATGACTTCTGTAATAGAAGTCAATTGCAAGTTGTCTGAAGTTATCTTCTCTCCTCCTCTGGGCAGCCTGCCAAGTCCGATAAGAAGATACATTTGTATCTCTTTCAGGTTCTTTTATCAATAGACTGAACTCTGTGGAGAAGTTCTCAGTTTAACCATTTAAAAGACTAAATCTTTTCTGACACTTGTTGCTTACAAGTAAAAATCCTGTATTTTCTGCTAGAAAATCACTTAGAACCCCCAAACATTATATATAATTTTTTTAGCAGAGACCCTAGGGAATAAAATAGCGGTTGTTGCAGTATTTATGTCACACGGTATTTGCGCAGCGGTCTTTCAAACGCAATTTTTTTTTTAAAAAATACACTAATGAAATTAAAAAAAAAAAAAAGCAGTAAAGTTTTTTTTCGTCCAAAAGTTTTGATTACCTGTTTTTGTGTATTTAATATTTAAGATATAGTTATTTTTTTTTAATCTAAATTCTACATACAAGTGAACTGATCGGAGGCTTGTTTTGTTTAATAAATGTTTAAATATAAAAAATTTTCTGTATCACTTATTACTTAAAGGGGTTGTAAAGGTAAAAATGTTTTCACCTTAATGCATTCTATGCATTAAGGTGAAAAAACTTTTGACAATACCGCCGCCCCCAGCCCCCCCGTTTTACTTACCTGACGCCTCGAATCTTCGCTGCTCGTTCTCGTCATCTTCATTGCAGCTCAGCCTGGTCGCTGATTGGCTGCAGTGGATGGATTGAAAGCAGCGCAGCCATTGGCTCGCGCTGCTGTCAATCACATCCGATGAAGGGGCGCCCCGGGGGGCGGGGCCGAGTGATACAGCGAGCGGCTATAGCCGCCGGCTGTATCACGGGAGCGCGCCCGCAAGCACTCACCACCATGCGGGGGAGCTCGCATTAAGGTGGTGAATGCATGCGGGGAGGAGCTGAAACAGCCGCCGAGGGACCCCAGAAGACCAGGTTCGGGGCCACTCTGTGCAGAACGAGCTGCACAGTGAAGGTAAGTATAACATGTTTGTTATTTTTAAAAAAAAAAAAATTTAACTTTACAACCCCTTTAAGGCTGCTTTCACACTGGAGTGGGCATGCGTTGACGGTAAAACGCTGTTAATTTTAGCGGCGCTTTACCGTCATTTTAGCGGCGCTATTCAGCTGCTAGCAGGGCGCTTATAACCCAGCTAGCGGCCGAAGAAGGGGTTAAATGCGCCCCTGAAGCGCTGCTGCCGAAACGCTTTGCAGGCGCTTCGGCAGCGGTGCGCATTCATTTCAATGGGCAGGAGTGGTGGAGGAGCGGTATACACCGCTCCAAAGATGCTGCTTGCAGGACTTTTTTTTAACATCCTGCCAGCGCATCGCCTCAGTGTGAAAGCACTCGAGCTTTCACACAGACTGCAGGGGAGCCGTTTTACAGGCGCTATTTTTAGCCCAAAAGCGCCTGAAAAACGCCCCAGTGTGAAAGGGGTCTAACTGTTAGATTTTATGAGATGAAGGGGAAAAAAAAAAAAAATTGGCCTAATATATCGGCCCCAAAAAAATCGGCATCATATATCGGCCATCGGCCACCACGATTTCTAAATATCGGCTTTGGCATCGGCCAGAGAAAAATCCATATCGGTCGACCTCCAAAGAGGAGCACATTCACGATTCATGACTCACTGGTCTTATATACTTGATGAGACTTAGAACCAGATGCTTTACCACAGGGGGAAAAAAAAGGATTAGTTTCCAGACCCTCACCCCTCCCATGTTTTTTCTGACATAGTGGGAGCCCTCTCAGTCCCACTCAGAATTCTATAGGAAACGGCTGCCCTATGCCCCACATACGGTTCAAATATTAAGTGTGCTACATACACTATATATATGCCTGATTCGCTGTCGGGATCACGACTCAGGTTAAGCAATTTCGACCTTTCTCCCACAGTAGGACAGGCACTGTTTGTGCCTAAAGCGTGACATTTCACGCAGTGTTTTGCGTTAGCAAACACATTAGTTTCCCAGACACATCTTTTTATAGGTGTCTTTTCAGTTACACCTTACTTCCTTCTTTATCTTCACACTTTTCTCTTATTCTCCCCCCCCCCCTTCTCCCACTTCCGCATTTCACCTATCTTTTCCTACCCTGAACTGCTCTCTATACTTTTCTTCTATATTTTATTACCTTCTTCTCTATACAGCCTCTAGCACTCCAGCATGGCTCACACGGTGACCTCACGCCCCCAATTGAAATTTTGTTCGTATAATGTAAATGGGCTCAACATCGCCTTGAAACGTGGGCAAATCCTGTACCAGATGCACAAAAGACAGGTTAACGTGCTTCTACTACAGGAGACCCACTTCCACTCTGACTCCACCCCTTCCTGCTCCCAATCCGACACAAAAATCTAAGGGAGTATCTATTGCGTTCCATAAAAAACTCCCTATTGAACTGCTCGATCATATGGCAGACCCCCAAGGCAGGTACGTTTTTGTGAAAATATTCTTATGGGGGACTAAATTTACAATAGCCAATATGTATTTGCCTAACACACACCAAGTTCCATCAGCCTTGCAGTATTTAAAGATCTTGGCGGGTTTCGCAGAGGGCAAGCTCATACTTGGAGGGGACTTCAACACTCCCCTGGATCCACTTTTGGATTCTTCGACATCCTGTTCCTCTGTATCCTTTCCTAAAATACGGGCCCTGAAACGTGCCATCTATAATATGCATCTTGTTGGCAGATACTGTCTCCTGACATCAGGAGACGCAGGTCGCCTCCGTCCGCCGGGCTGCGGGGCGCATGCGCAGCGGGCTGGTGTTGAGACGTGCACCCGTTCGCGGCCCGATGGTGCGGGTGCCCTGTAGCGCGTCACGCTGACACGCTCGCCGGGAGGCTACCTCAGACGACTCCAGCGCCCAGTCGGGTTGCTGGTTTGTCAGCTGCTTCCGTGTACTTTGCCCTGAGAAAGTTCCCTGTTCCTGTTTACTGGATCCCCTTGACCACTGCCTGTTTAAAGACCACTCTACCTGTCTGCTGGATACCCCTGATCTCTGCTTGTTTAAAGGACTATTCTAGCGGCCTGCCTGATACCCCTGATCTCTGCTTATTATAAGGACTATTCTATTTGCCTGCCTGATACCTCTGACCTCTGCTTATTTAAGAACCACTCTGCCTGCCTGCTTGATACCTCTGACCTCTGCTTGCCCTACGGACTTCCCTGCTCTCAGTCACACCAGTCCTGCACGGTGCCCGCCAGGTGTCTTCCTGCTTCTACAAACAAATCCAAGTCTACCTTCCGCAGACACCAGAAGCCCGTGCCTCCGCGTGCTTCCGATCCCCTGTATCACCATCGGGGGTTCGGGTGCGCGTGGTCGTAAGGGCGAGCCGCTCTCGGCATCTCAGCCTCGGTGAGTATTGACGTGACACCTGACTCTCGAAACTACACACACTTTTCCAACGTTCATCAATCATACCGTCCGCTAGATTATTTTTTTAATTGACCACGGCTGCTTAGATTGGTCCCCAAATTGTGAAATAGACCCTATGGTTTGGTCCAACCACTCTGCTATATTCCTGACACTTGCGATCCCCTCTACCCCAATAAAAGAATGGACATGGAGGTTAAATGACTCGCTTCTGACTGAACCAGGGTAATGATACACGGATAGCGGAGACTATATCAAATTTTTTTACGGACCACGCTTCTGACGACACTTCGCCACCCATTAAATGGGAGGCATTAAAGGCGGTATTGCGGGGTAGCTTTATTTAAATGGGTGCCCGCCTGAAAAAAGAACGCTCAGCTGCGATAGCTACGGCAGCACACAAACTTAGAACGCTGGAGACTACTCATAAGCGCTCCCCTACGGTGGAAGTGCTTGCGGAGGTTTCTTCCGCTCGCACTCAGCTTAGGGAATTATATGAGGCATCAGCCTGTACATCTGCGAACAAACTAGCTTTTCATCAATACAAAATTCAGGATAAATGTGGTAGATCACTAGCTCGCACCCTGCATACCAAACAACCTAACACTTTTATACCTCACATATGGGTCTGGGAAAACCGTCTCTTCCCCTTCTGAGATGGGACAGGTATTCCGGGACTTCTATCAATCCCTGTATAACATACCTACAGCAAACCCCACTGAGCCTCCCTCCACTACTACATATATTTCACAATGCATTACCTACTCTAGATGACGAAACGATAGAGGACCTTGAAGCTCCAATCTCGGAAGACGAGGTTTCCTGCGCCATTGCATCTACCCCATCTGGTAAAAGTCCGGGCCCCGATTGCTCCCCTCCTTACCCCCTTCTTAACAAAAGTGTTTAACTACCTCTCTGAGAGATCAGTATTCCCGCCGCAAACACTAGAGGCACATATCACACTTATCGCAAAGCCGGACAAAGACCTGACTATATGTGCAAATTACCGACCCATATCGCTGATAGGGGTAGATCTGAAGGTGTATGCGAAGGTGCTAGCTAATAGAATGCAACCATTGTTACCCCGCTTAATTCACCTAGATCAGGTTGGCTTTGTGAGTGGAAGAGAGGCGCGGGATAACACCCTGAAAACACTTCTCATTGCGGATTATGCTCGGGCCCACAATGTCTCATTGTGCCTTCTCACGGTCGACGCGGAGAAGGCCTTCGACCGCGTCGACTGGCGATTCCTTCGCCTATCACTGCAACAGATAGGTCTAGGCCAAAACATGATCTCCAGAATAATGTCCCTCTATACATCTCCCTCCGCTAGGATCAGACTAAACGGTTCCCTATCTCCAAAATTCACTATTCACAATGGAACGCGGCAGGGGTGTCCTTTGTCCCCCATTCTCTATGTTCTTGTTATGGAACACCTAGCCATCGCCCTTTGGAACAACCCGGCTATTCATGGTATTAATATAGGCCCTATACATACTAAAATTGCCTTATTTGCAGATGACTTACTCATGTTTGTAACCCAACCGCAAGTTTCCCTGCCCTCCATTATACAGGAGTTTAAGAGATATGGAGATGTTAGTAACTTTAAAGTTAATCATAGTGAGTCAGAAATCCTCAACATTTCACTCCCAAAAGCGGCTCTCCAACACCTCTCGTCCTCCTTTCCTTTTAAGACAAGCTCCACATCTATTCGCTATCTAGGAATTCATATCCTATTAGATGCATCCCAACTATTCTCCAGCAACTTTACCCCTCTACTTCTTAGAACACAAGCGGATCTGGCTACATACGCATCTAAACAGCTCTCTTGGTTGGGTAGGGTGAATGTATTGAAGATGGATGTTCTCCCTCGATTCCTATATCTTTTTCAAACCATTCCCACCTCGTTCTTCAAAAGGCTTTGTCAGATTTTTTCTAAATTGATATGGAAGTGAGATCGTCCCAGGATAAAATACGACACAATGATCCTTCCGAAGGCCTGGGGGGGAGCGGGGGTCCCAGATGTCTCTACATATCATAAGGCGGCGGTACTCATACGCATCATGGATTGGTTTCACCACCGTTCCTCCAAGCTCTGGGTTCAATTGGAGAGACATCTCAATGAGATTGATCTTTGCACCCTGCCGTGGACCCCTATGGCTCAGCGTAAGGATAGTACACTCTCTACTGCTCTCACTCATCAAACACTTCAGATTTGGGACCGTCTGATCTTAACTGGTAAATTATCTAAAGCTTAGGGCCCAATGACCCCTTTCTTTGGGACTCCGGCCTTCCCCCCAGCTGTAAGTGGAGATTTGGACCCTGGAATAGGGATAATCATAGACACTTAGCGCAGGTTTTACGCGCTAACCCATCTTTGAGAACGGACATACCCTCCCAGACGGACCTGAGGCCCCCAACAATGTGGTTACAGAGGGGTCAATTAATGTCATAGATACGTACTTTCTCCTCCATCTCAGAGATCCTAGATGACCCATCAGACTTTGACGAGCTGCTCTTACAACAAAGACCCACCAACACACGTAGTATCACTGTTATATTCCCTACTACTGAACGTATCTGCCCCTGACCTTCCAACATACACGCAGAAATGGGAAACAGACTTACAACACTCCATCTCCCCTGCTGATTGGCAAAAAAGCTTTATCCTGACGCATAGGATTTCCTTGGAAACTAAGACTCAAGAAAAAGGGTTTAAGCTATTAACGAGGTGGTACAGATGCCCAGCGACTATACAACGGTTTAACCCTTCTTTGTCAGATACTTGTTGGCAATGCCTGTCATCCAGAGGGACAATGCTCCACATTTGGTGGGCTTGCCCTCCAATTCGGAAACTTTGGCAAAAGGTCTTTGATCTATACGGCAGGCTGATGGCGACCTCAATTAAGCCCATACCAGAGATAGCCCTACTATCTATGCTCCCAGGTCCCCTCAAATCGATTAAAAAAGATGCATTGCGCCATTTTCTGGCCGCAGTTAGGACAGTGATTCCCCGACATTGGAGAACAGCGGATGTGCCTTCCTTGGGCGATTGGGCTGTCGAGGTGGATCAGATAAGAGATCTGGAGCTCCTGTTGGCGCAGGAAGCGGGGAAGGAGGAACAGTTCTCCACCACCTGGACCTCGTGGTCAATGTTTCGATACTCCGATGACTTTTCTGTATGGGTCGGGGATGCCCCATCCTCATCCACCGGCTAGCCATGCTGGAGTGACTTCCACCTTCTTTACCATCCCTTATTTCTATACACGCTATCATTCTCTTCTCTCGCTTCGCTTACTTTTCTCTATGTACTGAACCAATCACTCAAACATATGAATAAAGGTCATATACCCAGAATAGTTCATTGAATTAAATATCTATTATAAGTAAATAAAAGATCCCTACAGCATATCAGTCAGAATAGGAGGATCCTCATGACAATACCAACACGTGAAACCCTAAGGGTAAATATATGTTGGATTCCACACGCATGTTACTCTACTCTATCAAAGGCTTTAATATACAATGTGATATTTCATTGTTTCGCCAGAGACTATATGTCAAATTGTCTACACCTGTTCATTTATAGTAAAGGTTCACCTCATTATTCTATGTACATTGTATGTAATATTATATTGTAAAGAGCTTTTTTCCTCTGTTATACTTTTATCTTGAAATAAACTAAGATTGAAAAGAAGTATAAATGATTTTATTAACTCACCTGGTTTTATTTCAGGATCATATGATAAAGATTTGTAAATACAGTTTTTTTTCTTCTTCCCTCATTTATTGTGTCAGCTTTACATCGTATATATGGTTACATGTATTGTTTCCTGATATCCTGTTTTCTTATGTATCTCATGTATTTTGGTTTACATAATCGCAGGCTGACCATTTATGGCTACTGTTCATTTATGTACCCCTAAATGTCTCTTTACTTTTTGCATTATAATGTCTGTTTTCTTTTATAGATAAAAGCACTGTTATTGTATAACAAATTTGATTATGTTAACTAAACAAACAAAAGAAACCCCCTAATAGTGGACTTTTTAAGTACAAAAAAAGTTTATTAGATTTAAACAATAAAAAGTGTAGTAATAATATAACATACTGTTAGGAATGCATATCAGACATTTTACATTAATGTACATAAATGCTCTTGCAACCAACGCGTTTCGGAGTGTATGTATCTCCTTCCTCGGGGGTGGGTGTGAGCTAGAAACATTTTTATCCTGGAAAAATATATTGAAAAAACAGGTATAAGCATTGTAATATCCATATAAATATAGTATTTTCCAAACTAATTTCCACAATTCTCACACTTACGTATTTATAATGTATTGCTGACTTGGCATTCCATAAAAAACTCTAGTTAAAAACAACAGCAGTCACAGGGTCTGTCTACCAGATATATATTTTGTTTCTCTGGAGCCAAGAATCTAATGACTCTTAGTTTCAATATTTTAAGCAAATGAGCTATTTTATATCCATACCCAGGTTGGACAAAAAAGTTGGTAAAAAATGAAATCAGTATTCTTTTATAATGATATTGAGAGAGGAGCAAGAAAAAACCTCTCTTGACCCCCCAAAAAAGCTGGGGGGGAAGAACAAGGTATGTTCTGAGAATTTGACTGAGGTCGAGAGGCAGATCCTGCAGATCCTGTAAATGAATGCAAAGAGTATAACGTAGAGTGTCTTAAGTTCACTTAATTTAGAGTAAAACATATTGGTTTTATTTTAGTGGTAAAAAACCTAAAATTATGTATAGGGGCATTCATACCTGAAAGGTAGCTGTTTGGGAGCTCAGTAATTGGTATTGATGATTTGCAGGTAAAAGCTACAAAAATAGTAACATAAGAATAGGTTACTTGCTTGATAGGTTGAATAGCTAGTTTATATTTATAAAAAATATTTATAGCATGTAGATGTGATTATTATGACTAGTTTATCATCATAGCATTTAATACCAAATTGATTAAACATTATTTGTGTGTAGTATAGGTTGTGAAAAACACTGCAGGTTAATTGATTAGAGCAGTATTGGTCCCGTCAATCAACTTGAGTTCAATATGGTATGAAAAAATGTTATGAGGTTAGCCAAAGCAAAACAATGGTATTTAAGTGTAGCTATGCTGTCATTTAGGGGCTATAACCAACACTACATGGGTGTCGTAGACGTCACACAGAAGAAGTTCTCTTACCTGTGCATTTTTCAAAGTGGAAATAAAGTTCCTCGTAGCTCCAGCCGGCATCCCGCAGCATAGTGCGGTGGATATCCGGCATTGCCTTTTAAATTAGTATAGAATCTCTCCCCTCCAGTCAGCTGCTCATTGCCACAGCTGACGATGTGGGAGGGGAGGAAACAGGGATCTGCCAAGAATGGCCCCCCGAGCGGAGTGCGCACCGCCCCGTCTACGGCATGCATTAGCAAACACGCACGCCAACTCCGCTCGGGTTGATTGACGGGACCAATACTGCTCTAATCAATTAACCTGCAGTGTTTTTCACAACCTATACTACACATAAATAATGTTTAATCAATTTGGTATTAAATGCTATGATGATAAACTAGTCATAATAATCACATCTACATGCTATAAATATTTTTTATAAATATAAACTAGCTATTCAACCTATCAAGCAAGTAACCTATTCTTATGTTACTATTTTTGTAGCTTTTACCTGCACATCAATACCAATTACTGAGCTCCCAAACAGCTACCTTTCAGGTATGAATGCCCCTATACATAATTATAGCTTTTTCACCACTAAAATAAAACCAATAAGTTTTACTCTAAATTAAGTGAACGTGACACTCTACTATATACTCTTTGTATTCATTTACATCCTGCCATTTATATTCTGCCTCTCGGCCTCAGTTGAATTCTCAGAACATACCTGGTTCTTCACCCCGCTTTTTTGGGGGGGGGGGTCAAGAGAGGTTTTTTTCTTGCTCCTCTCTCAATATCATCATAAAAGTATACTGATTCACTTTTTACCAACTTTTTTTATCCATGTTTTTGTTTATGGATATAAAATAGCTCATTTGCTTAAAATATTGAAATTAAGAGTCGTTATATATTTTTTTCTCTGGAGCCAAGAATCTATCTGGTAGACAGACCCTGTGACTGCTGTTGTTTTTAACTAGAGTTTTATGGAATGCCAAGTCAGCAATACATTATAAATAAGTAAGTGTGAGAATTGTGGAAATTAGTTTGGAAAATACTATATTTATTTATATGGATAATACAATTCTTATACTTGTTTTTCCAATATATTTTTCCAGGATAAAAATGTTTCTAGCTCACACCCACCCCTGAGGAAGGAGATACATACACTCCGAAACGCGTCGGCTGCAAGAGCATCTATATCATGTTATGTACATTAATGTAAAACATCTGATATGCATTCCTAACAGTATGTTATATTATTACTATACTTTTTACTGTTTAAATCTAATAAACTTTTTTTATACTTTAAATATTTTATAATTTTTTATGTGCCTAAAAAGTCCACTATTAGGGGGTTTCTTTTGTTTGTTTCGTTTCAATACTGGATATGGCACAAAAAAAATACAGCTAACGGGCATTCTATAATATAAAATCTTTTGATTATGTCAATGACAACCAATGGTTCTTACTTGATGCCTAGCTGCACCTATTACTTTTCTTTTGCTCATGCAGTTAATAACTTTTTAATAATTTTTTCTTTGTGCACATTTTTTCTCTGTGCTGGCCCCTGTCCAGGTCCTATTGGTACTGCCCTTTGTGGCCCACCGAGGCTTCCCAGCACGTGGGGGCCCCACTCCAGCATGCGTGCTGTTCTGGGGCAGCTTCCCATTTTGGGTTGTCCGGGCGAGCGCTCCTGTGGAGACAGTCGTTCCCCGCATCTGCGCACTGGACACTCTCATCGTCCAGTTGGCCCGCCCCTCTGCGTGTCGGCGGCCGCGTCGACGTCTGACGTCACCGCACTTGATGTGACACCGGACGCCGCATCAGCAGGAGGATTCCTCATTGGAGATGGCCACAATGCCTGGTTCTGAGCAACAGCGTATCCAGTATGATGCCTGGCACCTGTGCTCCCACCTGGTTATGATGACAATATCCCTAGAGTTCCTATTGGTCTATCCTCTATCCCTGGGCATATATATGTCTGCCTGTGCGAGCATTAATTGCTGCACAGCCAGACTACGCCAGGGATTTCTGTGAACGCGATATTCCATCTTTATCACAAGTACTGAAGATTGCTTATTTTGCAGTTTATATGTTGTTCATACTCCTTTCTTTACATTGTCCCCCTGGAGGGTCGTGAACAATTTGTGTTCACTTGACCCTTGGAGGACTACCAATATACTGTGATATTACCTTTCCCTTATACATACATCATATTTTTTTTACCAGACATCCGCCTCCGCCAGTCAGGGGATATCCCCGTGAGCTTTGTTGGATTGCTTCAGGGCATCCATTGGACCTGTCTTTTGCCATTTATTTGCAACTGCTGTAGTTTACATTTTAACTGCATGAGTTCAAAGTTCCAAACAATTCCAACCAATTGAATGTATCTATGTGGTGCAGCTCGGCAACATCCAGGGCTTGACGTTTCGTCTCATGACTTGCATTTTTTAATTGAAAATTAGATCTGTAAGTACAGGATATTTTCACTACATGTACCATATTGTTGCTATATACCAGATCATTGTATCACAACAAGAAAATGTATTACTCCAATACTGATGTTGTTTTCTCCCCTTTCCTTTCTTTTAGTAGAAATGGAACAGTGCGCTTTCTTATAAAACCCCTGAAGAAGGAAATAAACTTGTCAGAAAATCCCTCTTTTGCTTTTCAAAACATGTTGGGTATTTTGGTGCACACACCTCACCAACTTAATTTTCAGCCTCGATTTGTGGTGTGTTCCAAAGTTTCGCAGCTGTCCCATTTTGTTATCCTATGTTCCTATATATTGTTTTTAGGTGATTTTTTTTATATTGAATTGTGTATTTTCTAGTTAATAAAATCATTTATACTTTTATACTTCTATTGTTGGTGTGCCCTATTTACATATTTCCGTGTCCGTAAAATCCTTGGGGCTTCATCCCTTTCCATAGATAATCTTGGACACATGTTGGCTTCTCAATAGGACCTCGTCTTCTCTGAACCTCAATTGTAGTGTCGTCATGGATGGTGTACAATATGTGCATGTCCCTTTTATCCTTCCACCTCAAGGCCAGCACTTTGTTGCATCTCAATGTTGCTCTTTCCCCCTTCGCAGTTTTTTGTTTACTAGAGATTGTGGGAAGCCCTTCCTATTCTTCCCGGAGGTTCCGAAGGCCAGGGTTTTTGCGATGTACAAGGGGCAGGCTGGTGTAGAAGTTGTCAAGGAATATGTGATATCCTTTGTTTAGAAGTGGGTATGCCAGGTCCCATACAATCTTTCCAGTTATGCCCATGTAGGCCAGGCACTCAGGGGGCTGGAGCTGGGAAGCTCTTCCTTCATATATGCGGAACGCATACAGAAATCCTGTGGCTCTCTCACAGAGCTTGTAAAATTTTACTCCATATCTGGCCCTTTTGCTAGGAATATATTGCTTTATTCCTAGCTGGCCTGAAAAGGGTACCAGGGACCGAGACACATATATTCTGATCGGGGACATAGAGCTCTGCAAATTGTTGGGAAAAGAAATTTATCAGTGGGCGAATTTTATATAACTTGTCGTAATTTGGATGATTGCAGGGAGGGCAACTGGGTATTGTCACTAAAATGAAGAAAGCACATTATCATCTTGCATCCGTACCTGGACATTACAGCAGAACAAATGGGCATGTGGTGGACGGGGTTGGTGGACCAATAGGCATGTACTTAAATTTGAACTCTTCCAAATTCAGATCTCTCCACTCAAACGGATGGGCATATGATGATTGGGGGTTGTTGGCAATACACTGCTGGGAATATAAATTTGTCTGGTCAACAAGTGTCGGGCAAAAACAAAAAAAACAAAACAAAATCGCTGTGAAATTTTGGGTGTTGGCCTGCACACCTGGCTGTGCTTTGAAAGGGGGAATAATTGGTGATCCCGAGTTGTATGTTAGTGCAAATAAAAAAAGTATCACGGACAGTACTCAATTTTCTCTGTCACAATTGCACTAATACGGCTACAATCAAATCAAGTATGATCCCGAGTTAGAAGGCAGCCATGTTGGGTTGGCAAGATCATCTGGCATGTATGTAGAGGCCCTGGCTCTTGGGGGATGTCACACTCCAGTAGTTGGGGGATTTGAAATTCCTGTGCGGGTACTCAGGCGTGACGTGGCAGCACTGGTACTGGGCCTGGGCATTTGTTACTGGGGCCCTTCGATGGCGGCAGCGCTGGTACTGGGCCTGAGAATATGATCCTGGTTGCTGGCAGCTGCCTGGTTTCCAGAGTGCCATGCCCTTTTAGGAGTGACTGTCATGAACCTTGGAATACTGGATTGTCATGAAGCTTGGAATACTGAAGTATTTCTCCTCTGATTCATAATGCTGGGACAAATACTGTTAGGAGATGCTGATGTCAATTCCAGACACCTGTCTGTCTGCTGCCTGCTAGAATGTGTATTGTAAATAAGTCTAGTATGGGATCTAAGAGTCATTAGATCCCCGTTGTTGTTTGTGTTAATTAACTCTGCTATTGTGTGAAGAAGAGTTCGGTGTTGATTTGTGATAATGTTGATTGTGTTTTCTGAGCTACAAGACGGCCAGTCTGGCCTAAAGGTCATGACTGAGTCATCTAGGCTGTCTAAAGGGATTAGTTAATTAGCCCATGTTAATTAGGTTTCTGGTCACAGGTGTATGTTCAGAGTAATATGAGCAGGAGGTATGCACCTCCTCTTTTACTGTATAAAAGATCCTGTATTCCTTTCAATAAAAGAGATCCCTGTTTGAACTTACATACAGCCTGCCTGGTGTTTGTTCTGAGCTATCACAACTGGATTCGAACGGCACATAGCTGTAGTTCTAATCCCAGAGCATCGGATGACTGAACCATCAGACGTTGCAATCTGCAATCTGATTCTATAGCAGCGGAGTGTCCCCTTCCGAATCATTTGCGGATTCACTATGGGTTCAAATGCCGAATTTGATTCGGAATCAGAATTGAAATCTGATGAGAACTCCCCGCTGCTCTCATCAGTCATGGAGAGGATCTGGAACGCCTCCTCACTAGAATAAAATCTTTTGGACATGACGCTGATGGCTGTGTGACAGGTGGCGGTCACTGATGGGCTGTGTGATGGGTGGAAGGTGACGTTCACAGATAGGTGATGATGCTGTGACAGGCAATGGTCACTGATGGGTGACAGGCCACGGACGATGATGGCCACTGATGGGTGCACCGCTGACGGTCACTGATGGGTGAGGGGTGCACCGCTGACGGTCACTGATGGGTGAGGGGTGCACCGCTGACGGTCACTGCTGGGTGACAGTTGACGGTCACTGCTGGGTGACAGTTGACGGTCACTGATGGGTGCATCACTGACAATCACTGATGGCAGTCTCTTATGTGACTGGTGCACTTTATGGGGTGACTGTTGGGTGACAGATGACAATGGGGGTGCCATGGGACAAGTGTTGCGGTTGGGGCAGTACAATACAGACAGATCGGTAACTCACTGCTCCTGGCTCTTCTCTACTCACACCCCGTTTCCAGTGTGATGAGAGAAGAGCTGGTAATAGCTAGTTACCGCTCTGCGTTTACATTTAGTGATCGGCTGTGAAAGGATCACGCGGTAAACAGCCACGGCCAATGGCCATTTACCAGCGGTGACTAGCAATGTTCCCGGGAACAGTCGGCGCCACCGATGTGCACGCGCCGTGTACAGTGGGGCGGAACCATCTGTGATCGGCCGTGACTTCATCACGGCCGATCACGTGGTAAACAGCCATGCCCAATGGCTGTTCACCCCCCCTCGGTGGCGAGCGGTGTCTCCGTGACACGCCGCCACCGAAGGTACAGGAATGATCACGCGCATTCCCTGTTCGAGAAAAGATTAATAATCACTAACAAAACCATTAATGTCCAGATCGACATTTAACCCCTTCAGCAATATTGTATCTACTAAGTATATCCACTGGATCTCACATATGAATAATTCTCGCACCAGATTTGAGCCCCTCCAAAAAGGTTTTAAATGGTCAATACCCCAAAATTTTAACCCCAAGGGGTCTTGATTGTGGTGGATTTTAAAATGTAATGACACATTATGATCCTTAAAACCCAATTTGATATTGGCTATATGTTCTGCGATATGGATTCTCAATCTTTTCGTGTGGCCTATATAGATTAACCCACATGGGCACTGTAGGGCATAGACAACGTATGCAGTGTTGCATGTGATAAACTCTTTAATTCTCATTTCTTTATTATTAGATGTAGACATAAATCTATCGAGGGCTCTCAGAGGTCTATTAACTTCCCTACATGCACGACATTTCCTACAAGCGTAGAAACCATCCCTATCCCAAAAAGATGGGACGTTTGGATGGGGGATCTAACACTTTTTTCACTATTTTGTCCACATAATTCGGTAACCTTCTGTAAATAAAGCCAGGTTTGGGTGGAAGTGCTGGTTTGAGAACTCTATCCATAAGGAGAATGTGCCAATGAGAAGAGAAAATAGCTTCAACTTCCTTATATTGGGCATGAAAGCCTGAAATGAAACTCCATTCCTGATTAGTAGCATTAGGGAGATGAATTGCATCCTTCAAGTACTCATCTCTCGGAACTGAGGCTACACCTTCAATTATCCGGTCAAAATGTTCTTCAGAATAGCCTTTTTCTCTGAATTTTTTCTTAACAATCAGTGAGAACCAAAATCTTCATCATAAGAAAAATTTCTCCTCACTCGGATTAATTGTCCCTTAGGAATATTTTTTTTTTTTTTTTGTAATTCTTTTATTTCTTTCAAAGACATCACATGTTAATTAACAAATAAAGATGTAACAAATGACAGCATATACAGAGATGAATGAATCATAAACATGTCACATAAAGGGTTATAAAGCGAATCAGAAGTGGCAAACGAACAAGCCCCTTAATTATGTGTTCAGTGTAGCGTATGGAAGGTTAAAACCTTGCGGTGGGGCAGTCTAAGAGCCCAGCCTAAAAAAAAAAAACTTCTCAAGTATCATCTTAATAACCTGTTTGAGTCTGCATAGCAACCAAGACTGACCAGTGATAATAAAATTAAAAGTTCCCCAGCTGGCTGGAAGGAATACCCCCCATGAGACCAGCTGGGTCCAGTCTTGGGATGCACAGATAGGTAATAAATATCAGGATATTCTCAGTATCTGGTTAAACTTTCCGCACAACTGGAAGGGATTGAGGGGAAAAACAGAGGGGGAGGGCAGAAAGAGAGGAAGGATGGGAATGCGAGGAAGAAGAAGAGAAAACAGCAGCGGTGGCGCCCCCCGGCCAGGCAGGCAGCCCAGGCCCCGGAATCATTCCGCCTGAGCTACCTCTTGGAGGTACGATTCAGAGTAGATGAAGTGTTGCCAAGGTCGCCAAGTCTCCCGAAAGGCCTCCTCCCTGTCGTACAGCGTGGCAGTTAGATCCTCCATATTTCGAAGTTCGTTCACCTTAGCATACCACTGCATTTTTGTAGGTGGGGACACCGATCTCCAACATAAGGGTATACATGCCTTGGCGGCATTCAATAATTGGATGGTTAGAGAGGCTTTATATTTCTTGATCGGACATTTAGAGAGATGCAGCAAGCAGGCCCCAGGGTCCCCCTCCAAAGCAACACCGGTCAGGTGCTCAACTGTGCGTGCCACCTCCAGCCAGTAGGGTTTGATTTTGGGACAATCCCAGAAAACATGGAGCATCGTTCCCTCTCCCTCCCCACACCGCCAACATGAGCTGGAAACCTGCGGGAAAAAACGGTGCAGAGTAGAAGGCACTCTGTACCAGCGAGTCACAATCTTATAGCATGTCTCTTGAACCCTGGTGGCCAAGGATGATTTCTGGGCAAAATGTAGGATCTTTTCTCTTTGTGGTTCAGTGAATTGTACACCTAGTTCTTCTTCCCACTTAGAGAGAAAGGAGGGTACGAATCCTTCTGCTGGTGATATCAGCGAAGAGTATATCAACGATAGACAATGGCGGGTCGGTTCTTTACGATGGCAGATTTGTTCCAGCTCTGTAAGCTGGCGCGATATACCCGGAGTCCGTGCACAACGGCGTAGGAAGTTGCGAAGTTGGAGGCCACTCAAAAAGTCTAATGGAGGGTCAGAACCTGCCATCCCGGCGTCCGCCGTAAGTTGGCCAGTCGGGCCCACGAAATCGTGGAGGTGTGGCCACCTGCCCTCCTTCGTCAAGTGACGGAATACAGGACCCCGGCAACTGGGTGGAAAAATCAGGGTTGCCCGGAATTGGCACCATAGGTGAGGGTATTGGGGATATCGAGGAATGTCTGAACGCATCTCTCGCCACCTGAATTGTGCTTCCTAGAGTGGGATGGGCAGCGATGGTCTTCGGTATGGGAGTGGTGGTCCAAGGCCAGCTCTTGGCCGTGCCTTCGGAGTCCTCTAACTCCATTGTCACCCACTGCTTTGCCTCCGCATGACAGTGCCAGTCCACTACCCTGGTGAGGTGTGTTGCCCTATAGTAGGCTTTCACATCGGGAAGACCAACCCCACCTTTGTGTTTTGCCATGTGGAGAAGTTGCAATTTAATACGTGGCTTTCGGTGTGACCAGATAAAATCGCGGAACAGTGAATGGATTCGCTTGAAGAAAGAAGGGGGGAGACAAATGGGGAGGGCCTGTAGCAGATAGAGCACCCTTGGCAAGGCTGTCATCTTGATGGCATTACATCGACCAAACCACGTCAGGGTTAGGGAGTGCCAGTAAAGCAGATCCGTCTTGAGACGAAGGAGTAGAGGAGCAAAATTCGCCTGGTATAGATTGGCAGGGTCAGGGGTAATGTCAACTCCCAGATATGGGATAGTATCGGTTGCCCAATGTAACTGGTACTCCGCGCGCAGACAGCGTACTATGTCTGTGCCCACCGTAATGTTAAGTAGGGAGGATTTTGTTAAATTAATTCGGAACTGAGAGAGATCTCCATAGACTCGGAGGGAGTGAAGTAAAGTAGGAAGTGAGGCCAGTGGGTCTGCCAGGAAAAAGATGAGGTCATCCGCGAAAGCGGCTACTTTATGTGCCCCGGAAGATTTGTGATAACCGATAATGCTCGAGTTCGCCCTTATCCTGCAAAGGAAGGGCTCCAACGTGAGTATAAAGATTAGCGGAGACAGAGGACAACCCTGTCGGGTGCCATTGCGTATGGTAAAGTAGCTTGACCTTGTTTCGTTTACCTTAACTGTTGCTGTAGGATGGGAGTAGAGGGACAATATCCAGCTGAGCATTGATGAGCGAAGACCGATGTGCTCCAGGGTGGGCTGTATGAAGGACCAATCTACACGGTCGAAAGCCTTCTCCGCGTCTGTAGACAGCAGGAGAAGGGGTCGCCGTGACGTCCTGGCTGCATGGATTAAATTGATTACCCTGATGGTGTTATCGCGGGGTTCTCGCTGTGGCACAAAACCTGCCTGGTCCTTATGGATCAGGCTCGGTATATGCAGAATTAGCCTATTGGCCAGTATCTTGGCAAACAATTTCAGATCAGTGTTCAAGAGAGCTATCAGCCGATAGCTTCCACACCACAAGGGATCCTTCCCCTCTTTAGGGATAAGGGAAATATAGGCTCTTAAAGTGTCAATGGGAAAGGAATTGCCTTCAGTGATCGAATTAAGTGCAGATATCAGGGGTTTGGAAAGCCTCTCAAAGAATGTCTTATAGTACGCCGGTGTAAACCCATCCGGGCCTGGGGCTTTCTTAGGCTTTGAGTTTGCCAGTGCCACACCCAACTCTTCCAAGGTGATGGGATCCTCTAGTTCTTCCTGAACCGCAGTCGGGAGTGAGGGCATACCTGACAAGGCTATATAAGATCGGGGGGTAAATCCCCCAGCAGAAATGGGGTCCTCAGGTGGTTGCCTGTCGAGGTTGTAGAGGCCTTCATAGAAGGATCGAAACTCTGCTGCGATATCGGAGGATGCAGTCATCTTCCGGCCAGAGGATGACAGGATGTGGGAAATATAAGTTTTGGTACGGGGGCCACGCAATGCCCTGGCTAGGAGCGAACCGGGTTTATTGGAGTACTCGTACATCGTTCGGCGTGCCCATGCCAGTTTTTGTTTCGTTTTTATGAAACAAAAGTGCACGAAGCTCCTCGCGCGCTTTAAGAAGATCATGGTGGGTGGAACGGGCAAGACTGGCCTTATGAGCACCCTCTAGGGTATGGATCTGAGCGAAAAGTTCATCAATGCGACGTGTTCTATCCCGTTTAAGGCGGGCACCTATGCTAATTAAAGTGCCCCTAACAACTGTCTTGTGGGCCTCCCAAACCGTTAACGGGTTAGGGACTGAGGCTTTGTTGACAGAGAAGTATTCCCGCAACTTGGCCTGTATTTCTGAGCGGATCTCCTCTGACGAGTCCGGGTCATCGTCCCCAGCCGAAGTGTCATATGAATCGGTGCATGCTCCGAGAAGGAAATGACATCTATGGAGGTATTCACCACCCTAGCTAGATCTTTATGTGTAATCAGCAAATAGTCCAATCTCGAGAAAGAGTGGTGAACTGAGGAAAAATATGTATAATCTCTATCCTGGGGGCGTGACAGACGCCAGGGCTCTATTAAGCGTAGAGCATGGAGGTCTGCTTTCATTTGCTTGAGGCGTGCGTAAGAAAGATGGGACGAGCCGCGGGAGGCATCCAGTAAGGGATCCATTGTAAAGATCCCCCCCAAAGACAAGCACCCCCTCCGAAAACTCCAATAGCTGAGGTAGCAGCTTCCGCAGGAATTGTGGGTGGTCAACATTGGGGAAGTAGACATTGGTGAAGGTGACCTGCACATCCGACACCCTTCCCTTCAGGAGGAGAAAACGACCCCGGGGATCCACCCGCTGAGCCTCAAAGACCGACGGTACCGATTTTGCTACAAGGATGTTGACCCCCTTAGATTTGGAGATAGGCGATATGCTGTGGTATGCCGTCGGGAACGTTCCATTGGTCAATTTAGGAATACGATCACCATGGAAGTGCGTTTCCTGTAAAAAAGCAATTTGAGTTTTGCCTTTATGCAGATCAGTTAGTAACTGGGAGCGTTTTTCTGGTATATTGAGACCACGTACATTAAGGGAGGTGACCTTTAGGAGACCCATAGCGCCAGTTATCACACCGGCAAGCAAGGACAATAGTGTGAGGTATGTGATCGTCTCCAGTCCCATTCCCCACCCAACCAGGGGGCAACACCACCGACAAAAAGAGAGAGGGACAAAAGAGGGGTGGAGAAGGGGGAGAGCAAGCAGGGGGGGGGGTAGAGGAGGGGGAGAGCGAGCGAGAAAGGGAGGGGGGATGGGGATAGAAGGGAGGGGTTAAGGGAAAAGCAATCTAGCAAGACAGTTACTCTCTGGAACTCCGATTAGCACTAAAAAGTCCAATCGGGTGACCGCCCTAAATGGGGGCAGTGAGGATTGTTTTTTGATCAAACAATTCAATGACCAAAAATCAAACAAAAAAGTCATTGAGTTAGGAGGAGATGCACTAAGTAGGGGCTATGAGAACCATAAAAGACAAATATAACGTTAGGACCAACTTAACATCAGATATAATCAAGGGAACATGTAGTAAACATACCATAGGTAAATACCGGTCCGTTGTAACCACAGAGTGTTGCTGCATCGAGAGGAGGGCTCTGTGTCTCAGGGATCCGACTTAGGTCAGAGATGCCAATAGGTTGAACCTGCCCGAGTTTTCTCCGTCCCTTCCCCCGATGCATCAAGACCAGGACACCATCTTTCCTGAAGAATAAATAATTGCAGCAATTGGATGTAAAAATAAGGTTAAGTGGGCTAGAAAAAGAAGGATAACATTAGCAACGTAGATGCTGTAACAACCTGAAGTACATCTCAACTAGTTAGGACCCAACATATTCAGCTGTAAACAAAGGTATTTAGGTCAACTTTTATTATGATCTGGCAATCTGAGATGTAAAACATCCCCCCCCTCCCCACCAAGATAGTCCCCAAATATAAAAATAAAAAACAGGCACTCAGGGTGAAAGAAAAAAAGGGGAGAGACGTCTTCTGCTGCAGTTATAACCAACCAGCTATTTGCAAACCTTGTCCATGAGACAGAAAAAGAAAAATGATAGGTGCCGTCTCTTGGGTTAACCAAGGGTCTTGGTGGTTGACGGGACAGTTTCAGAGGGTCATAAGAGCAAAACAGTAAATGGTAGGGGCGTGGCCTGGCTATGGAGGAGTGAGGACGTGCTGGGCCCGAGCTCCGTCCGGTCCGCAGCTAAATAAGCAGCTACAGGGGTGATTACCCCCCGATTTCCGCACAGGGCATGTCACAGCGGCGGCGAGCTTCTTCCCAGCCGAAAAGAGCTCACCCCAACGGCCAAGGATCGCTGGATTCTTTCCTTTCCGACACCCCCCGCCAGCAGAGGGGAAAATCCAAGATGGCGCCGGAACGAACGGCCACGCTGCAGCAGGAAATTCAGCCAGCGCCCCCAGCACTGTCTCCTATCTCCTCTCCCAGGCTGGTAAGCGACTCCATCCCCCCTGCATCCCCCCGCTCCACATCACCACAGGACAGGGGCACAAACCTGGCAGATTTGACGGAGGACAGGGACATCAGACAGCATCTATGGTCTCTCCCCACTAAGGAGGACCTAGAGCGCTTTACCAGCAGGATTGAGAGGGCCTTCAGGCAAGACATTGAGCAATTGCAAACAGATACCACTGAACTGGGTCACAGGGTAGAGACTCTGGAGCAGAAATTTGATGACACTATACCCGCCATAGCTCAGCTCAAAGAACAGACTGTCACCCATAGTCACCAGATTGAGGCCCTTCTGTGTCAGTTGGATGACATGGAGAACCGCAGCAGGCGAGCGAATATTCGCATACGAGGCCTTCCTGAAGCCACTGCACCTAAGGACATTGTTCCCACCTTGCAGGGAGTGTTCCGTGAGATCCTGAGTTTGCCTCCATCGGTGCCGATTGAGATAGACAGAGCGCACAGGGCACTTCGGCCCCCATCAGAAGACCCCGACAACCCCAGGGATGTGATCTGCAAGCTGCACAAATTTACACTAAAGGACCGTATAATGCAAAAGATGCGTAACAGACCAGTCTTTGACTTTGATGGAGCTCAACTGTCCTTTTACCAGGACCTCTCACGGCGTACCCTAATGCAGCGGCGAGCCCTACGCCCACTCCTAATGGAAATTCAAGCAGCAGGCCTCACATACCGCTGGGGCTTCCCATTCAGCCTCCAGGCTTCCAAGAATGGCCGTTGGGCTATACTACGCACAAAGGATGACCTCCCCCGCTTCTTACATACCTTGGAGCTTAATCCAGTGGATTTCCCGGACTGGCGCACCACTCCGGACATCCAGATGCCCCAGCTACCTCAGCCATGGATCCAGGCGGCAGGAAACAGACGCTCCAGAGGTCGTAACAGGCAAACAGAGGGCCCACGTCCGGGCACCTCTACAACCAGTGACTGAACAAACCACTGACGCCCTTGCTGCTCTCACTAATTTTCTGGACATAATCCCCTCTTCATCATAGGTGCCCTCATCAGGACACTGGGCCCAATGGACGCATTGCTGTCTTATCCTACTTCCACGTGCAGGACGTTGCACGCGAGGCCCTTTGCACTACTTCCCAATTCTGAGTACCATTGGGCGCCATGATGGACTGGGGGGGTCCGCGGTTCAGCTCCTAGCTTGGCTGTCTGGTTTCCTTCCCACCGTTTTTTCTTTTTCGCACTTTTTTGGGAGTTCGAGTTACATAATCTCCTTTCCCCTTTTGGTGATATGTACTGTTTTTTTTTTTTTTTTTCCCCCCACCCTGTTTATGTGTCATAATGGACTGGACGGACGGAAGGGCTAGCCGTCCCCTTGGTGGTCACCCACGTACCCCACTTAGGCCTCACCTTACTAGGTGACAGTCCCTTGTGGGACTCCGAGTTTTCACCCGGGCGGTTTTTGGGTTGATACCCCCCTCCCGGGTGAGCTCTATAGTTTTCTATTGTTTTCACCCGTATCCCCTTCCCTCCTTTTTCTCCCCTACCCTACCTACTCTCTCCACTAACCCCCCTAAACCCCCCCTCCTCCCTATCTACCTCCC
This sequence comes from Aquarana catesbeiana, assembly GCF_042186555.1. NCBI lineage: Eukaryota > Metazoa > Chordata > Amphibia > Anura > Ranidae > Aquarana > Aquarana catesbeiana. Next base: position 127,049,846 of record NC_133330.1, read on the forward strand.
CCCCCCCTTAACCTCCCCCCTTCATATCATTCTGTGCCTGATATTACTTTCCAGAGCTAACGGTTATTGCTTTGATCCTCAGGTCGCCTTTTGACGGACTGAACCATGCACGGAGGACCTAGAGGGGGTGTGACCGGTCAACTATCATCCAGGTCAGGTGCGCCGTCACTAAAGGTACTGTCCTATAATGTCAGGGGGCTCTGCTCTCCACACAAGCGCAACAGGCTTTGGCAGGAACTAAAGAGGCTGGGGGCCCAGGTGGTTTTCCTGCAGGAGACTCACTTTAGGGAACAGTCCCTCCCAAAGATACCTACACACTTATACACCCAATGGTTCTTTAGCAACTCTCCGGTGGCCAAATCACGGGGTACAGCCATTGCGTTCCATAGGTCTTGCCCATTCCAGCTCTCAGAGAGCCGAGTCGACCCGCAGGGTAGATACGTCTTTGTGAAGGAGGTCTTGGCCAACAAAAAATTTACATTTGCGACTCTCTACGCACCCAATGCCCAACAACTCTCCTTTATTGACTCTGTGTTAGACAAGCTGAACGAATTCAGGGAGGGGCACCTTATTCTTGGAGGGGACTTTAATGTGAGCCCGGACCCACTCGTTGACACATCCCGAGGCCGCCCCACTCACTCCCAAGCCTTCCTCAAGCATTTTCGCAAGTCACTGCAGAACAGCTTCCTTATAGACACATGGAGAGCTCTTCATGCGTCAGAGAGGGATTACAGCTACTATTCGGGGGTGCATGACGTGTACACGCGCATTGATTTAATGTGTGTGGACCACGACACCCTTGAGCTCTTGCAGTCAGCTGAAATAGGCAATATCACTATTTCAGATCACGCTCCGGTGTGGGCCGTGCTGCGAATCCCAGATGAAACGCAGAGGGCCTGGTCCTGGAGGCTCAATGAAAACCTCCTAGACGATGCCTCGGTAGTGGCTAGGGTCTCTGAGACCATTACACATTATTTCACAGAGAATGTGTCTGAGGATATGGCAGACGGAGTGGTGTGGGAAAGCCATAAGGCGGTACTCAGGGGGGAACTGATCTCCCTAGGCTCTAAACTTAAAAAGGAAAGGCAGATAGACTTCCAGAGGGTACTGACAGCTTTACAGGAAGAAGAACTTAAACACAAACGCCAGGGAGATGTTCAAGCCCGCGATCGGTTGATCGAACTGAGAGAACTCTTTTCACGCCTCCTTGACCGTCGAGTGCGCAGACAACTACGCTACCTTTCACATAAATACTACGAACAGGGAAATAAGTGTGGTAGAATGCTCGCTAGAGCGCTCCGGCGGAGAAGACTGACAGCTCACGTGCACTCTCTTCGGTCCCCTGACGGTACAGCTACATTACACTCCTCCGGGATTGCCTCCATCTTTAGAGATTATTATGCGGACTTATATCACCTAGATAAGGAGATCTCCCACACAGGGCGGACAGCGAAAATGAAAGCTATTGGCGACTACCTCGCCTCAGCCGGACTTCCCTCCCTGACACCCGAACAGCAGCTAGACCTTGACGCCCCCGTCTCCCCTCAGGAGATCATCTCGACAGTGAAGGCCCTACCTAATGGGAAGAGCCCTGGCCCGGATGGATATTCCAAAGCGTACTATGTAAAATTTCTCCCTTTGCTACAAAATCATATGTGTAGGTATTTTAATTCTTTAGCCACAACTCACCAGATCCCCCCCGAGGCATTACTAGCCCACATCACCGTAATCCCGAAGGAAGGCAAGGACCCTACTCTCCCACAAAGCTATCGACCAATATCACTTCTTAACGTCGATATAAAAATTTTTGCTAAGATCATGGCAAATCGACTTAAATATGTCTTGCCCTCCTTTATCCACCCCGATCAAACGGGATTTATCCCAGGTAGAGAAGCTAGGGATAACTCCATCCGGGCCATGCAGCTTATACAATGGGCATGTGCCCATAGGAATTCCACCCCATACCTTATTCTGTCCACGGATGCCGAAAAGGCTTTTGACAGACTAGATTGGTCATACCTTAAGGCGGTGCTGGAGGCTTGGGGACTAGGCCCTCATATGCTTAGATGGATCATGGCACTTTACGCGACCCCCAGTGCGAAGGTCAAGGTAAATGGCCACTTATCCCAGGGGTTCCCCATTCGGAATGGCACGAGGCAGGGGTGCCCCCTCTCCCCCCTCTTGTTCGCTCTGGCTATGGAGCCACTGCTTCGAACAATACGGGCGAGTGCTGACATCAGAGGGGTGACGGTGGGGTCAACGGAACACAAACTGTCAGCCTATGCAGATGACGTGCTCTTTCATTTGACCCAGCCCTTGGTGTCGCTGCCAAACCTTATGAGGGAACTAAAAACTTTTGGTCAGGTGTCCAATTTTAAAATAAATTTTTCGAAATCCGAAATCCTGCCCATCACCATCCCTGCGAAGATGGCTAATGACTTACAACAAGCTTTCCCATTTAGTTGGGCTACAACATCGATTAAGTACCTGGGTATACAACTTACCAATAGATTTGATAATATTTACTCGGCTAATTTTCCCACCCTTTTGAGCATGGTGCGTAGAGACTTACAGAATTGGGCCAAGACCTCCTTCACGTGGCTGGGCAAACTTAGCATACTCAAGATGAACATCCTTCCACGGGTGCTCTTTTATTTACAAATGCTGCCGGTCCCTCTCCCCAGGAGCTTCTTTACACAGCTTCAAAGCCTAATGATTAATTTCATCTGGCATGGTAAAAGGCCAAGACTGGCCGCGTCTTTACTACAGAAGGCCAAGGAAATGGGAGGCCTGGGCCTCCCGGATATAAGACGATACTACAGAGCCATTGCGATCCAACATATCCTCAACTGGCGGCATCATGGGGGTTCAAAAATATGGGTCTCCTTGGAAAAGAGCTTGGCAGGTCGTGACTTGTCCTACGCGCCTTGGCTGCCTCGTGAATATAGAGGACTCTCACAGACGTCCTCCCCGCTAACTACCCATACCCTGCGGGTCTGGGATCGCACGAATGCTTTGTACGCTTTGGTGCCCCCGGGCTCCCCACTGGCACCGCTGGGGGGGTTCAGGTGGTTCCCTCCTGGGGAGCAAAGGACCTTTTTTGGTACATGGGTTACAGACGGTAATTATAGCTGTGGCAAATTTGTAGATAAGGGTAGTCTGATACCCCTAGATGCCTTGAGGACTAGCCATGGCAGATTCCCCATGGATTGGTGGAGACACCAGCAACTCCAACACTTCATTGCAACAGAGGGGGCTTCGATGAGAGGGCTAGACACCATTACCACACTAGAAAGATTTTTCATAGAAGAGGAACCAATTCCCCACCTGATCTCCGAGTTATATAGGCTACTGGGTTCAGTTTCCGCTGCTTGCAAGCCAGCTTTCATAAGAGAATGGGAGCGGGACCTAGGGATAGAGTTCTCACCAGAACAGCGCCTACACATGTATAAATTAGCACATTCTAGCTCCATAGAGTCCAGAACGCAGGAAACTAACTACAAGCTCCTAACTCGTTGGTACCGGGTACCAGCCGTCATAGCACGTATTTACCCCTCGGTTTCTGACCGCTGCTGGCGTGACTGCGGTCAGAAAGGCACCCTCCTTCATGTGTGGTGGGAATGCCCAGTAATTAGGCCGTTCTGGACGGAGGTACAGGCTACCATTAAAAATGCTCTGCAGATTGAGATCCCGTTCTCCCCAGAGCATTTTCTCTTGCACCTCCCCACCCTCCCTCTGAGCCACTACAAAAAAAGCGCCCTTCCTCATCTATTAAACGCTGCTAAAAGGCTGGTTCCTCTCCACTGGAAGAGTCCACGGATCCCTACCTTAAAAGAATGGTTACAGAAGGTGGAGGATATCAGAGAGGCGGAGGAGTGGGTGGCGGGGTGCAAGAATAGGAGTGAGCGCTTTGATAGTATCTGGGCCCAGTGGCGGAGATTCACCATTGACACTAATCCTGTATCCTCTAGCCTGGAAGTCGCGCTGTTGGAGTTAGCGGAGCCCTCCTTGAAGCTAAGGAGGCCTGTATGTGGTGACGTGCGTACCTGAATGGCATGTCTCACCACCCTATTGATTGCACCGGATGTAGACCTTTTCTTTCCTTATGCATGGTTCACAAGGTCCACAGTTGAAGGCTCATACGAAACGCTAGGCGTCTTTGGAGGTTTTTTTTTTTTTTTTTTTCCCTTTAAGAAAGGCAAGTTTTGTATCTCCCTTATTAAATGTTATAGAGTTATTACCAGGGCAGACTTATGGGAAAGGGGCTCCGCCTGGCGACACAGGCACCTTTCAAAGGCATTGACCCCAGGGGATGCCCGTGGGGCGCCTCCCTTTCGGTGGAGGTTAGTTGGAGGCTTATGGCCCCCCTCCCGAGGGACCCGCCCGGTGGGCATCTCGGGGACCTTAAAGCAGGGAAGAAACCCCCCCTCCAATACAGAATGGAGGGCTTTTGTGACGGGTCCGGCCAAGAAGTTGCCATGGCGGGACCCCCCCCTGGGAATCATTTTGACTGTTCCACAGTGCAATACAGTTAGAAGAAGACTTGATCCCTCATCCCCTTCCCCCTCCTTCCCTCACCCCTCCGGTTTTTACCTTGTCTTGTGATTGGTTTGACAACTTGTTATTGTCTGGAACGTCTATGTTTGCACTGTAAGAATTGCACTGTATTGTGGTAAGAATGACCATAGACTATATGTCTGTATGTTCCTTTTAATACATAAAATAAAAATAAAGATTATATAAAAAAAAAAAAAAACAGTAAATGGTAGAGACTGCAGGGGGGGAATATACTGCACAACCTTACCAGACCGTGCAGAGGGAAAGGCGGTCAATCTTCGGATGACGTTGGATGTGGTCTGTAGGCATCTCGATTGGGTGGACGGGAACGTGATCGCCTGATCCGCTGCTGCCTGGGCAATGCTGGACTTGGGGTGTCCTGAGACAGCAGGTAGTCAAACCAATTAGGAACACTGACGGCAGGTTTGGCAATGAATTGGAACAGGTCTGGAAGTTGATCTGGTGTGCGGAGGTGAAACTCCGAGCCTTGCTTCCGGACAATCAGGTGAAAGGGATGACCCCAAGCGGTATGTGGCTTCAGCTTCCCGTATCATCTCTAGCAATGGTCGCAGCAGGCCTCTCATAACACGGGTCTGTCTGGATATGTCAGGAAAGATCCGTATGGGCGCTCCATCAAAGTCAATTGTGCCCTTCACCCATGCTAGGCGCAGGATCTCCTCTTTAATTGTGAAGAAGTGCACCCTGCACAGAACATCCCGGGGAAGATCTTGGTCTGCTGGGGCCCGCTGCGCTGTAGGAGGGGGCCGGGGGCCGGGTATACGGTGAACCCTATCCAGCTCCAGGTCTGCGGTAGGTGGCTTACCTAAAACCTGGTTCAGGATCGCCACGACAATAGAGCGGAGATCTGGGCCCATGGTGGCCTCCGGGATACCTCTGAGGCGTAAATTGTTCCGCCTGCTCCTATTTTCGCCATCATCGATCCGCAGGTGGACATCCACAAGATGGCGGCGGTAGACTTTGTGATCCAGTTCTAGGGAGGTGATGCGTGCGTCAGTGGTTGTCTGAGAGGACTCCAACACAATCACCCTCTCCTCCACCGTATCTACCTGCCGCTTTAAGTCATGCAATTCGTTTGTGAGAGCATTGACTATGGAGGTTGCCATTGCATTGAGATCCTGCTTTGTGGGCAGGCCTGAGACTATGTCCTTCAGGGATTCCTCTAGGAGGCTGCTCGTTCCCCCTGTGCTCTCAGAGAGCAATTATGAGTTCAGGAAGGGGTTGGCAGGGGACTGTATGGGAGAGTGTGACCTGGGGGGGAGAGGGGGAAAATCCTCCTCCACTGCTGCGGCATCCACCTGCCCCCCCTTCTTACTTGCTGATACGGCGGTACCTCCCGGCGGGACTCGTGGCGGCGCCATCTTGCCTCGTGCGGCCGGTGAAGAAAGCTGGTGCTACCGCAGGAAATAATAAGAGATCTTGGGTCCCCTCCGTTCTTCACTGGCCGGCGGGTGTTTACGATCCCCTGGCATGGGAAGCTGGCTCGTCTGAGCGGTTCTACGGGTGATTCTCAGCCCATCCTAGTGCAGAGCTCCTGGCTGTGCGTCCTCACGCTTCCATGGTTAAGCCACGCCCACTTAGGAATATTTTTTAACCACATCGGGTGATGTCCACTTTGTGTAGGTAGATAACTGTTTGAGTCTGTGGGCTTGAAATATAATCTAGTGCCTAATTTATTCCCTTGCCTGTAGATATTGACGTCCAAAAAATGTATATTACTTTTGCTGATTTTACTTGTCAATCTGATATGGCTGGTGTTAGTTTAATTCTTCTAAAAATTCATGCAGAGATGATAGTGATCCTCACCAAATAAAGAACAGATCATCAATATATCTTCTATGAAGTAGTAGTTGATCCCTCTTAACAGAAAAGATTGTTTTGTCCTCCCATTCACCCATAAATAAGTTCGCTATGCTGGAAGCGAATTGTGCACCCATAACGATGCCTCGTTTCTGGGAGTAAAAATTTCCACTATACCAAAAGTAGTTGTGGCCTAGACAGAAATCTAGGGCATTCCATATGAAAACCTTCTGGCTGTGCGTTATATCATCCCTCTGGCATAAGGCCCAATTAAGGGCTAATAGAGCATCATCATGCTGTATGATAGTATAAAGGGATGTAACATCAGCGGTTACCAGGTAAACTTCTTCTCTTTCGGTTAGGTCTATCTCCTGTAAAAGCTGTAGAAGGTTCTTTGTGTCCCGTAAATACGCTCTTGTTTGCGCCACACTCTTCTGTAAAAATAAAAAAAAATTGTCCCATTTGCGACGCAATGGATCCAATCTCATTACCAATGGGTCTTCCAGGAGGGCATTGTATATCCTTATGGATCTTGGGTAAAGTGTAGATAGTCGGGATGCTACTACCACTTGGTGTTAAATATTTTTTCTCTTTATTGGATAGGACTCCTGTTGAGTACGCCAATTCTACCAACACTTTTAGTTCCCCTTCATATTGTGTGGTTGGGTCTCTTTCTAATTTTTTATAGGTGTCCTCATCCATTAACATCTCGTCAGTTGATTGTGATAGAATTCCTTCGTAAGTATCACCAAACCTCTGCCTTTATCAACTGGTCTTACGATTAATGCTTTCCCTTTTTTTTCAGCATCTCAAATCCCCTCTTGTATGTGGCGAGGATTCACATTTTTTTTTAGTATTAAACCTTCAAAGTCTCGTAACTTGAGTCCTTTGAATACTTCCACTTGTTGGTTAGCGCCATTTAGAGGGTTAAAAAGCGACTTATTGTGCAACCCACTATCCGCTGGTACTGATGAGATATTGGTGACTGGCTGGGAATTTTTATTTAAAAAATATTTCTTCATATTCATCTTTCTCATAAATTTATGTACATCTATAAAAACATTGAATTTATTGATAGGTCTTTTTAAGCCACACTTCAGACCCAGATTCAAGATACTGGTTTCTTTATGAGTCAGGGTAACGTCAGTCAAATTGAAAATTTCTCCTAAACTTGCTCTCTCCTTTTTCTGGATACTTTGTCCAGGTCTGCAGCCACTGGCTCTTCTCTCCTCGGGCCTGGATATTGGGTACAATCTCTCTCCCAATAGGGTTGTTCTCTCCATTGTGGTTACCTGTGTCCCTGCATTGGTTGGGAGTGCATCGGTGGTCTTTCTCTCCGAGGGGGGAATCCCCGACCTAGTTTCTGCCAGCATCTCCCCCTCTCTAAAAAAGGACGTGGGGATTGGCATCTCTCCCTATCATCGTAATGCCATAAAGGATTATATCTATTATGCACCGGGACACGATATTGGTTATTATGTAAAGGATAATGTTGGGAATTAGTTGTTCCCCCTCTTGTTACCCGCCCTCTCCCGTGATTAGTTTAATTCCTAACCAGGGTGGATTGATCCGATGGGGGGTGGATAGGCCCATCCACCCTCAGATAATCCCTTATAGGAGGGGCATTAGTGGTTAAAAGTTGGGATCTCCCTGTGGAGCCTTCATTTTGCACATTCTCCACATTCCTATCATTCGGTAAATGTCCCTTTACCTGTTGCCATAGGTACACAGAGGTTGACTGGAAGTCTCCCAAGTCTCTATGAAACTTCTTGGTCTTCTTTTTCTGTGTATCCTTGTCAACTTTCTCTAATTTCTTTTTAATACGTATGTTAAAATCTGTCACCTGTTGGGAGTCCTTAATGGGATCAAGCTGCATTTGTAACTCATTAATCCTTATTTCCAATTTCGCCATTTTCTTACGTTTTCTTTTAAGGGTTAATTCATGCAGCCCATCTCATTAAAAAATTCCAACCATTCACTCAGATTCAGGATCATCCAAGAAATCTTGTGGGACCACCTCCCATCTTAGACTTCTCATAATGATTTTTTCTTTCATGTATTGTTCTAAAGTACAAATGTCCCACCATGTTCTAACTTGTTTTTCTAGAACGTTCCCTAAAGCAGCAATCGCTCCATTATAGTTGGCTTGTGTGGAGGTCTGCTCATTGATTGCAAATACACTATTAATATTAGAGGTCGACCGATATATCGGCCGATATTTGGCGTTTTTTACTTAATCGGCATCGGCCGATTGTGCTGATAAAAAAGGCCGATTGTAACTTCAGCCGTGACTTGCAAATGACTTCTGTAATAGAAGTCAATGCAAGTTGCCTGTGGAGAGGATTCTCTCCTCCTCTGGGCAGCCTGCCAAGTCTGATAAGAAGATACATTTGTAAATTTTCAAGTTCTTTTTATCAATAGACTGAACTCCACGTGTAGAAGTTCTCAGTTTAACCATTTAAAGACTAAATCTTTTCTGACACTTGTTGCTTACAGGTAAAAATCCTGTATTTTCTGCTAGAAAATCCCTTAGAACCCCCAAACATTATATATATTTTTTTTAGCAGAGACCCTAGGGAATAAAGTGGTGGTTGTTGCAATATTTTATGTCACACGGTATTTGCGCAGCGGTCTTTCAAACGCAACTTTTAAAAAAAAAATACAGTAATGAATTAAAAAAAAAACTAAGCAGTAAAGTTAGCCCATTTTTTTTCGTCCAAAAGTTTTGATTACATGTTTTTGTGTATTTAATATTTAAGATGTTTTTTTTTTTTTTTTCTAAATTATATATACAAGTGAACTGATCGGAGGTTTGTTTTGTTTAATGTTTAAATGTAAAAAATTTTCTGTATCACTTATTACTTAAGGCTGCTTTCACACTGGAGCGGGCAGGAGTTGATGGTAAAACGCTGCTAGCTTTAGCGGCGCTTTACCGTCATTTTAGAGGTGCTATTCGGCTGCTAGCGGGGCGCTTATAACCCAGCTAGCGGCCGAGGAAGGGGTTAAATGCGCCCCTGAAGCGCCGCTGCCAAAACGCTTTGCAGGCGCTTCGGCAGTGGTGCGCATTCATTTCAATGGGCAGGAGTGGTGGAGGAGCTCCAAAGATGCTGCTCGCAGGACTTTTTTTTACATCCTGCCAGCGCATCGCCTCAGTGTGACAGCACTCAGGATATCACACTGAGACTGCAGGGGAGCCGTTTTACAGGCACTTTACAGGCGCTCTTTTTAGCCCAAAAGTGCCTGAAAAATGCCCCAGTGTGAAAGGGGTCTAACTGTTAGATTTTATGAGATGAAGGGAAAAAAAAAAAAAAAAAAAAATCGGCCAAATATATCGGCCCAAAAAATCGGCATCACATATCGGCCATCGGCCACCGCGATTTCTAAATATCGGCATCGGCCAGAGAAAACCCCATATCGGTCGACCTCTAATTAATATCAATGTTTCTGCTACTCAGAAACTGCAGGGCATCCATGGCTGCTGAGAAGAAGAAATAAATCAATAGAAAAAAATGTGTATATTAACGGCCTATAACACACCACTCAGTGCCAAACCTGTCCTACAGCTTTCCAGCAGCAAAAGTGTGAATATATCAACTTTCTAGTTCACTTTACAGTGTAAAAGAGTAATACTAAGCAGCTGTTAAAAAAAATAATAACATATAAAAAAACAGTAGTATAAAAATATGACAGACCAATTCCTGTATGATTCAAATATTAAAACAGCGCTAAAATTAAAACAAATATTTTGTGGCCAACACCAAATCACTGCACAAAAGACTTCTTTTTCTGATGATAGAGGAAACAGTTCAAAAAACGTTATAGGTGATCATTATAGTGTTGTCATAGCACCTTCCACCAAAACTCTCAGATTTCACCGTGTGAAGCACCCTCCCTTTAGGGGGTTAAACTCACCAAAAAACTCTAATGAGAAAGCCTTTAGAAAAAATGTTCAACCAGTTAAACCTGAATCCTCACCATCCACAGAGATCCAATGACATAAGGGCTCCAAAAACCATCATAAAATACAAGAAGAATTGCACATAGCGTAATCCTGTCGAGAGAGAAGAAAGAGTGAGCGAAAGAGAGAGAGAATAAAAAGCGATTCACCAAAAATACAAACAGAAAAAAATGTATAATTACAATTTTTTTTACATATATGGACATTATATAAAATAAATCTATATAAAAATGTTGTTTTGCATGGCTCTGAAAAAAAAAATCAAATCCACATGTTTTCAATATAAATAAAAGAAAAAGAGAGAAAGAAAAAGAGAGAGAGAAAGAAAGAGAGAGAGAGAGAGGGAGGGGGGGGGGGGGAGAGAGAGAGGGAGGGGGGGGGAGAGAGAAAGAAAGAGAGAATAGAGAGGAGAGAGAGAGAAGAAAGAAGAGAGGAGAAAGAGAAGAAAGGAAAGAAAGGAAAGAAAGGAAAGAAAGGAAAGAAAGAAAGGAAAGAAAGGAAAGAAAGGAAAGAAAGGAAAGAAAGGAAGAAAGGAAGAAAGAAAGGAAAGGAAGGAAAGAAGGAAAGAAGGAAAGAAGGAAAGAAAGAAAGAAAGGAAAGAAAGAAAGGAAAGAAAGAAAGAAAGAAAGAAAGAAAGAAAGAAAGAAAGAAAGAAAGAAAGAAAGAAAGAAAGAAAGAAAGAAAGAAAGAAAGAAAGAAAGAAAAAAAAGAAAAAAAAAAAAAAAAGAGAGAGAAGAATAATGCACCGTGAAAGTGGTACGTTGGTATCAAGTTTTTGTTAGGGTACACTATTTTGAAAAGCTGATGATGCTCAATGATCAAATGCTTTAAAAAAAAAAACAAAAAAAAAAAAAAAATCAAACAGTCATGATGACTGGAGAAGAGATCATAGTTTTCAGTAAGCTGAGTAACAAAGTTCCAGTTTTGATTTCCTGGAGGCACAAGATGAGTAAACCAATGATGCTATTCCTCACACTGACACCAATGATGGGTCACTACTCCCTACATTGACACTAAAGATGGGATACTCTTCCTCCCACAGGCAACAATGGGGTAAAATTCCTTCCACTGACACTACTGACACCAATGATGGGTCACTAATCTTTCCACTGACACCAATAGTGGGGACCATTTCTTCTACTGAATCCAACAATGGATTCAGGGTCAGTCCTTCCACTGACACAAATGATGGGTCACTATTCTTTCCACTGACAAAGATGGGGCACTCTTCCAGACACTAACAATGGGAAATTATTCCTCCGACTGACACCAAAGACCAAATACACTTCCTCCCACAGACACCAACAGTGGGGTACAATTCCTTACACTGACACCACTGGCAAAAATGATGGGTCACTATTCTTTCCACTGACACCAATAGTGGGGACCATTCCTTCCACTGAATCCAATCAATGGGGTACTATTCCTCCCACTGACACAAAAGATGGGTCACTATTCCTCCCACTTACATTAAATGATGGATCACTATTCTCAAAACCTGCTTACCCTCCCAAAACTCAAGGCGGTATGGGTCTGTCCGATTTCAAACTCTACTATAAAGCTACTCTTATGGCACGTGCTCTTGAGTGGTTCCCCCGTCCTTTCCAAAAGGCCTCTGTCATGATTGAACAAGACTTAGTCCTTGTTGATTTGTGTGCCCTGCTCTGAAGTTACAGTGGAACTTTTACAGTACAGTTAAATCACACTTGTTTAAAAATAAAAGTAAATAGAACAAACATAGTCAAAACATAGCCAAAGTTCAGTAACCAGAACAGATATTCAGACTACCCAGAAAGTCAGGAAGCCAGAAATCAGCATAGTGGAAGTGCAAGCAGGATCTGGAGCCAGAAGGAATGTAAGCCAAGCAAGTCAAAAGCAGCATCTCAAAGTATATCTTAACCTGGTTGAGAAACCCTCTGCATTGGACTGGATCGCCCCCAGACTGGAACAGCAGCAGGGACGGCCTGCAACACAGGATGTACCGGAGCAGCCACAGTGGGAGATTCCAGGCGAGCCGTACGACTCAGGAGCATTTCTAATGCCATGGCAAACTGTGCCATGCGGTGATCCTGCTCATCCAATCTGGAATAAATATTACCAACAAATGGATTGACTGCATCTTCTGAATTCACGGCCTTCAGCTACTGTCAGAAACCATGAATCAGACCGAGACAGAAGAACAGTTAAATCACACTTGTTTAATAATAAAAGTAAATAGAACAAACGTAGTCAAAACATAGCCAAAGTTCGGTAACCAGAACGGATAGTCAAACAAGCCAGAAAGTCAGGAATCCAGAGTTCAGTGTAGTGGAACAGCAAGCAAGATCTGGAGCCAGAAGGAATGTCAGCCAAGCAAGTCTTTAACAGGAATGCAGGAGATAGTCCCTGATATGTTGACCAAAGGCGAAGGCAGAGATCATCTGGGCTGGACAGCTTAAGGCCTCTTTCACACGAACGATCCGTTTAGGTCCGCCTGTCAGTTTTTTAGGCGGACCTGAACGGACCTCTATGGAGTGTCGGATGTCAGCGGTGACATGTCCGCTGACATCCGACCCGCTCCGACCCAAAAAAGTGTGACGGAGGAAAAGCCTACTTTTCCATCCATCTGTGGTTCGTCTTCATCCGATCCACCATAGGGGAGAGTGGCGCTCTGACAGGTCCATCCCTGCACAGTGTGCAGAGACGAACCTGTCATCTGCCTGCTCAGCGGGGATCGACGGAGCGATCCCCCTGCTGAGCAGAGCGGGCTCCGTACACGGACACGTCCGTGTGAATGAGCCCTTAGTAGGACTGACTAGCAGGATATCAACAGGTGAGTCACTGGTGAGATAGGAGCTGACAATTAGCCGACAGCTGAGAGGCCAGCTCAGAGAAGGAAGGGCTGAGCCCAGCCCTGACACTATTGCTGTTCTCACAATCTGGTATAGAAGAGGGATATGTTCGGTCCTCTCCACAGATCCTTCTCCCCTGTCCTCCCTATTCGACAATCCCACTTTAACTCAGGGAATAGGGGTTCCTGCATTGGGATCATTCCAACGTTCTTCATGGACTCAGGCCCATATATTAATTAAATCCTGACAATGGACCCCGGACGTTTCTGCTGGTGCGCGTGATTGGCTAACCTCGTTACACCTGTCTTCATTTAGGAAACTATTGTTCCTTTCCTCCCAAGAACATCGCCCTTTCTCTGAATTTGAATGGCTGTGCTCTCTCCAAGATATGCCCAGACATTTGCTTTCATCCCTTTATAGTTTAATTCAGGCCCTTACTCATGGTGACTTGCCATCCTACACTAAGATGTGGTCCGCAGACTTGGGAAAGGACTTTGGAGGGCAGAATGGCAGACTTAATTCCACTTCACCCATAAGTCCTCCATCTCCTGCTACTTGCAAGAAAATAATTTTAAGACTTTATCCCAATGGTACATGGACCCTTCTACAACTCCTGCCTCCTGTTGGCGATGTGGCACATCTCCTGGTACTTACCTTCATGTCTGGTGGATGTATGAGAGGATACGCCCATTCTGAACTCCGCTATTTCAGGTTTACAATACTATTTGTGATGAATCTCTACTGCCGACTCGTGAGACTGCCTTTCTTTCTATGCTGCCTGGTTCTATGGCCTCGCAAAAAAGATGCCTTCTCTGTTTCTTCCTGTCTGCAGCTCGGCAGCTCATCCCGTTATACTGGAAGACCGCGACTATCCTCACAATTATCTTTGTAGGTCTCTACTGAGAATGACATCAGAATGGAGGAGATACTGGCACTTGACGATAATTCCTTAGATAAATATAAGATTTTGTGATTTATTTGGTTCCGCTTCTCTTTCTCCTTACGGCTATGCTCCCTACCCAACCTGGTTATCCCAGCATTAGCCTTGATTCATCGCTTATAACGATGGTCTACCTACGATATGCTGATATCCACCACAGTACATGCTATCCCAGCAGACTCATTTCCTCTCTACTCTCTTGCCCTTTCCCTCTTTTTATTTTATTTTCCTTTTTATTATCTGGTACCATTTTCTTTTATATTTCCCTTTTTGCCTTTTATATGACCTATGGAACACTTTTAATTTTATGATTCACTGACATTTTTCGCAGTCTTCTGTATCATCACTGTTTAATGGTGCTAGCCAAAGCAAGGTGAGGAGGGCGGGCCTGATGAGGGAACATGACAAACGCAGCTGCTGCTGATGACCCAAGAATCCCACAAACCTCCCACATCATGAGAGACTGACGGATCGGATGTGTGACTGAGTGCAGGATATAACAGAGTGCTTCTAGAGTGTCAGTAGTAACACCAGTAAGAACGTGTGGTGAGAGCACACAGCGGTTCTCTGGGGGCCCGCACACAGACAGACAGTGCACCAGGAGCTCATCAGATACCCGGGTCTGCCGGGTGCTGGGCGCTGACGGCATCCTGGCTGAGAGGAGACGGGTTGCTGCTATAGTGGACGGCGGGTCGGGCTGAGGGACAGGAGAGGTCCGTGGGGGTCCCCCCCCTTCGGGACATACAGTCTGCTAACCAGGTACTCCCCTCAAAAACCTCCAGGAGTGAACCAACAGAGGGGTGAGTGATTTGCTTTGTGTTTGCTCATATGCTACATCTGCGCTGCAGTACTACTGGACAGAATAAAAATAAGGAGGCTCTCCTTACAGAGGCTTAGGAGGCTGTTACAAGGACTAAAACTGTGAAAGGGGATTAAGTTCCTTAAAACCGGTTCTCAGGTCTTGCTTTGTACAACTGTAAAAATATGGGAAGCAAATAATCAAGGCAATCCAGTTGAATAAAGGATGATCTTGGAAAATTAATGGAGGAACATTAATCGGAAAAATCTAGTGATGAATGTGTCTGGAGAACAGGGATGGTGGGACCCTCCCCTCACTAGTATATACAAGTTTTACAGCCTATTCTTATACCTGTCTCTAACAAAGGAAAAGTGTTTGAATGTAATATAACAGTGCAGGCACTCACATCCCCCCCCCCCCCCAGCTCACCGGACCTGTCTGTGGCCAGTAGCCGATTTCCCCCAAATTACCGGGAAACTGTTGGGAGAGCAGGGATGGTGGGAGCCTCCCCTCACTAACCTACATCTCTCTCTAACACATAAACGGGAAAGTGACTGTATGCAATAAATGTGCTGCAAGAATTGTGCTTTTAATCTCATAGCTGTGAATTACTGAAATACCACTGAGAACACCTGTACCAATCAGAAACAACTAGTGTGACAGTGGGAAGACGGAGAAGGACAGACATTAACTAAGCAGTCACCTAACTTCCCCCCCTCCCCTCGCCACACCTGACCCAGTTTGTGGTCGGCAGCTGATCCCTTTAAAAATGATCGGGAAATTGTCAGGACAGCAGGGATGGTGGAAGCCTCCCCTCACTAACATATACAAGTTTCTCAGCCCATCCCTATATTGGTCTCTAATAAAGGAAAAGTGGGATTCAGAGTGATACTCCTGTCAAATCATTAAACTGTGAAAAGGATTAAAGCCGGTAAAAAGCGGCACCTTGGCCTTTCAGCTGACCGGACTGTGTATGTGGAACTGCTGTGTATAACTCAAACTGTAAAGCAGTGTGAAACAGAAAATGAAAGTAACACAGATAAAGCAATGAGGAACATGGATGAGCAGCGGAGGTAAAAAAAGTAAATCTGAGAGGTCCGGCGATAGGAGAGTGATGGGAGAGAAGGGATGGTGAGACACCCCCCCCCCCATTCCCATATCCACGTGCACAGCCCGTGTCTAAACAAGAAAAAGTATCAGAAACTAACATTTTAGAATCATAAGATAAATACACTGAACCGTTTACCTCACATTAACCCTTTCATGACTAAGCCATTTTGAAATTTGGTGTTTACAAGTTAAAATCCATATTTTTTGCTAGAAAATTACTTAGAACCCCCAAACATTATATATATTTTTTTAGCACGGAATCTAGAGAATAAAATGGAGATTGTTGCAATATTTTATATCACACGGTATTTGTGCAGCGGTGTTTTACATGCAAATTTTTGGGAAAAGGGACACTTTCATGAATTTAAAAAAAAAAAAAAATCACACAGTAAAGTTACCCCAATTTTTTGTATAATGTGAAAGATGATGTTACGCCGAGTAAATAGATACCAAACATGTCATGCTTTATAATTGCACGCACTCGTGGAATAGCGACAAACTACGGTACCTAAGAATTTCCATAGGCAACGCTTTAAATTTTTTTATGGT
The DNA here is from genome assembly GCF_042186555.1 of Aquarana catesbeiana. Lineage (NCBI taxonomy): Eukaryota > Metazoa > Chordata > Amphibia > Anura > Ranidae > Aquarana > Aquarana catesbeiana. The sequence goes on from NC_133330.1 coordinate 127,066,408, forward strand.
TACCAGGTTAGAGTTACAGAGGAGGTCTAGTGCTAGAATTATTGCTCTCGCTCTGACGATCGCGGCAATACCTCACATGTGTGATTTGAACACCGTTTACATATGCGGGCGCGACTTCTGTATGAGTTTTCTTTGCTGCGCGAGCTCGCGGGGACAGGGGCGCTTTAAAAAAAAAAAATTTTTTTCTTATTTATTTTTATATATATAAATTGTGTTTAAAGAAAAAAAAAATTTTGATGACTTTTATTGCTGTCACAAGGAATGTAAACATCCCTTGTGACAGTAATAGGTGGTGACAGGTACTCTTTATGAAGGGATCGGGGGTCTTTTAGACCCCCGATCCCTCCTTTGCACTTCAAAGTATTCAGATCGCCGAAAACGGTAATACTGAATACTGTGTATTTTTTAAAACCGGCGCCATTGGCAGCCGAGTAAACGGGAGGCGACGTTATGACGTTGCTTCCGCGTTTACGATTAGGAGGCTGGAACGAAGCCGCCCACGGCTTCGTTCCAGCCTGCCCCCAGCCGCCGGAGGCAGCCGATTGGTCACCGGGCCTCCCGATGGCACGGGAGGCCTGATAAGAGCGGCGGGAGGTCCCCTCCCGCTCCTCCGGTATAATAGCCAAGCGGCTTTTAGCCCCCTCGGTTGTTATACTCGGATAGCCGATCGCCGGCTCTAAACAACGGTACCGGGATGATGCCTGCAGCTGCAGACATCATCCCGCTATAACCCCGGAAAGCCGAGTATGCACATCTGCGTACGCTCGGCGGGAAGGGGTTAATTAATGCATACTAGCTGAGAATACCCAGCATTAAATACTGTGAAAACTGGAATATAGACAAGGTCACATAGCAATACAGTAATTTAGTAGTCACTCACCCTTGAAGTCATTGGGCTTGTGTGTAGTCAACTGTACCAAAGAGAAAAGCTGACCTCTCAAAAAAAACCATCATACTGGACTTACATTTTTTTTTGTAAACAAACAGGATGAGGGGAAACCTGTAAAAGGAGCAAGTGTGAACCTACCTAAAATGAGCGTGAGTCCGGGCTTCATAAAAAAAAAATACATGACGCAGGAAGTGGGGACAGAGAGTCTGGGGAAACAGACAGGGGCTAAGAGTAAAAAACCCCTAGAGGGAGCACAAAAAAAAAAAAATGGACAGAGAAAGCAACCCAAAGACCCAGATTCAACAGATATGGCATCAAGTATTGGGGAGGACAGAGAGGAAGAACTGGTAACTGAAACCAGATTAGAATCATCTATTAAAGGGGAAATGGTCACCTTACATGAGGACTTAAATCATGTCTTAAGAAGGGTATAAAAGTACAGAAGAACAACTGGAATTACAAATAATAGCAATAAAAGAAAACAGTAACCTCCGCGCCAGTGGTGTCAATTTTTGAAGAAACCATAAGTGAATCACATATCAAAGAAACGTTCCCAGCAGTGAACATATAAATTAACAAAATAATAAATGTTTAACGACCTATATAAGCTGTTCCCCCAATTTTTGAAAAATCAAAAAATTTAAATATTTTAAATAGATAGGGGGCGCTAGAGGCTATACAATAATGATTAAGTGCAAAGAAAAAAAGAGCGAAAAAAACTTTGCATTCAAAAGTGAAAAATAAATACACACTAACAATGACAATTCACATTTGAGTTACATATTATAGTGATAACAATATTAGTGATTAATTGTCCCCATAAAATAAGTGGTTGAAGTGATATCTTGCAATAGTGCCACAGTCTTGTTGCTGTTAGAAAAAATTCCGTCACCAGAAGAGAAAGAAAGGAATACACCTTGAAGTAATAGATATCTGCTTACCAGATACCAATGACTCCTTTAGTTATAAAGGGAGTCACTAGCGCTTGTGCAGGATTGTGCCTGCTCACATGGACGGCTGGACTATGGATGGTAATTTAGGCATGGATCGTTCCCGTCACAATCGTTCAAGGTATGGATATATAGGAAACAAAAACAGTCTCCATAGCGTAAAACCATTTATTACAAATATAAACAATAAAAATAGCCAAGTGGCCGCTTACATTGGTAGGTGCCTACACGGCACTGGGGCTGCTCGTATGTCAGGGTAACTGTGAAGTCAAAAAAGACCCTTCATATCTCATCCTAGCCGGCGTGCTTTCCAGCCCGCACGGAGGGACAGCCAGAGGATCCGGATGTTGTAAGACAAAAGGACATGTGACCACGTACCGCTCCGGTACATAGTCACATGTCCTTTTGTGTGGCGAACGCAGAATACAAAATGTCGAGACTATACGTTCCATTCCTCTGTGCACGGGACATACTCAAGAAGATTTCTTTTTGGTGGACCATAGAGTGCTCAAAATAGTTGTCAAAACTGAAATTAAGATTGCCACGTTTTCTGATCATGCACCGGTAATGATGGGAATTAAGCTTGAGGGAAAGTTAAATAGAACAACTCCCTGGAGATTAAATTAAGAGTTATTACAGGATAAGGTAGCAGAAGAGAGGATCAGGCAGGAACTGGAATGGCATTTTAAAACCAATGACACGGAAGAAATATCAGAGGCCACTTTGTGGGAGGCCCATAAGGCATATGTCAGAGGTATACTGATTCAACTAGGAACAGAAAAGAAAAAGGCAGGAATAATGAGAAAAAATAACTTGATAAAAGATATTACCGGAATAGAACAGCAACATAAAAAAAGGGAAAGGTAGAGAAGATGGCGATGCTTATACGTAAAAGAGAGGAACTGAAAGAACTAGTTGAGCAAGACACACGGTTGGCGTATAATAAGATTAAAAAGGAAAGGTATCTGTGGGGAAATAAAAATCGGTAATCTCTGGAAAGGATGTTAAAAAATAAAATAACAGCAAATTATATAGAAAAAAAAAACCAAGATAGTACAGGAAAAAATGGTATATAACACAACAGGGATAGCAGAAAATTTTCAAGAATACTATGCAAAATTATATGCCATTAACAAGAACGAAACACCTGAGCAAAAAAATAAATAAAAGAAAGGATAAAATAAGAGCTTTTTTGGAAGAGATAGATCTAAAAGGAATCTGAGGAACAAAGGAATGGGTTGGAGGAACCGGTAACAGAGGAAGAGATAAGGAAAATATTAAAAGAAACCCCCCTGGGTAAGAGTGCAGGCCCGGATGGCCTAACACTATATTACAGAAAGTTCGGAGATATTCTGGTCCCAAAGTTATGTACATATATTAATGGGATAGTACAAAGTGGGCAATAAGGAAGAAGGCTTTAGAGGCGGCCATAGCCATATGACCGAAAGAGGGAAATGATGCTATACTTTGCTCGAGTTATAGGCCAACCTCATTGTTAAATGACGACATCAAGTTGTTTGCCAATGTAATGGCGGGAAGGTTGAGACCACTAATGAGCGAGCTAGTAAATGCCGATCAGACTGGTTTCATACCCGGAAGAGAGTGGGGATAATGGAATCAGGGCATTGTTGGTGATGCACGAAATAAAGGAAGCCGGGACCCCCGGTCTACTCCTGTCAATTGATGCTGAAAAGGCATTTGACAGGGTAGACTGGGGGTTCATGGGAGAGGCCCTTTTGGGAAGGGGTATAGGGAACAGATATATGAAGTGGCTGGGCGCACTTTACGAACACCTCACAACAAGGGTGAATGGCGACGTGTCAGGACTCTTTGAAATGTACAATGGCACTAGACAAGGGTGCCTCCTATCCCCCCTACTGTTCGTACTGTCACTTGAACCATTGCTGGCAAAAATACGACAGCATGTGAACATTAGGGGGCTTAGGTTGGGAGAAGCAGAACATAAGTTGGCCGAATATGCCGACGATATACTGTTTTTCATGACCTGCCCGAGGATAACTCTGCCCAATTTAATAAATAAACTGAAACAGTGCGGAGAATGCCCGAACTTGAAAATAAACCTGGCGAAGTCTGAGATCCTGATTATGGGGGTCCGCCTAGAGGTGGCACTGATATCAGGAGGAGCTCCCATTTGGAGAGAGAAAGCGTTAAATTATCCAGGGGTTAAGATTACAGCGCATAGGGATACGTTGTACCAATCAAACTTCCTGCAATTGCTGAACGAAATTAAGAAGGATTTAAGCAAGAAGCATTAAAACATGTATCTTGGTTGGGGAGAATATATTTAAAATGAGTCTATTGCCAAAAATTATGTACCAATTTCAGATGCTGCCGATCCCTCTTCCACAAGCATACTTTAAAACTTTTCCAAGGTACATCTGGAAGGGGGGGGGGGACCCCCAAGAATAAGTCTACAAACACTAACTAGAGATAGAAAGCTAGGGGGTCTGGGAGTTCCAAATTTAAAGAACTACTACAGAGTGGTTCTCCTTGCACTGGTCATTGACTGGGCAAAATAAAAACAAAAGATGGGTGGAACTGGAAAATACAATTAGTAAGACAGAGTTGGGGAAAATGATTTGGGTGCCAATACACTTGAGGAATATAGGAGAGAAATCACATAAAAATTGAAAGCACTAGAGATGTGGGATATGATACACAAAAAAGAAAAATGGAGATAAAAAACTTGCCATGTATTGCACTGAAGGACACGGAGCATTTTCCACTGGGGAAGAGTGATCTGTTCGGAAACTGGATTAAAAAACAGAATGCTCAACTAAGGGACATAATGGTGAAGGGTAGGTTATGCACATTTCAAGAGTTAAAACAAAAAAAAATATTTAATAGTGATAGATGTGTGGCGATATTCCCACCTAAAACACTTCTTTGAATAACTCCCCAAACCAGTGAGGTCTGTAGATAATTTGTTACCAATGGAGAAACTATGCACGGAGGGTGTAAGGAGAAGGGGGACATCGGTAATATATAAAATCGTGATGGAAGGGGATGGGGTGGGGAAGCCGCCATACATCAGAAAATGGGAAGAGGAATTAGGGACACAGGTGAATGAGTTGGAAGTGAGAAAAATTAGAAGTATGGTGTTTGCAACATCACAGGATAGTAATATGACAGAAAGTAGTTTTAAATGTTTAGCACGGTGGTATATAACCCTACATAAGGCCCACAAATACCAAAAGGAGACCCCACAAGGCTGCTGGAGGGGGTGCGGAGAATGGGGAACTATGCCACATATTTGGTGGACATGTCCCAAAATTAAACAATTTTGGAAAGAAATACAGAAAATAAAAGAGATAACAAAAAAGGAAGCCCAAGAAGACCCGTGGGAATGTTTATTCCATCAGACTAAAACACCTGCCAAACAATATATGAAATTCCTGGTCCCCCCCACTCCTGAATGCAGCCAAAAGTCTAATTCCCAAATATTGGCAAGACACAGAAAGACCTCCAATGAGGAGTTGGAGTAACATCAGACTGGTGATGGTGTTTATAATATAGAGTATCTGAGATTTAGTGGGGAGGGGGGTTGGGAAGGTTTTGAGGGAAAAAAAAAAAAATGGAGAGATTGGCATATATTTAAACAGACAATGAAGTTTGCAGAAATGCTTGGAGCGTCAATAATTCAGAAATAGGTACATTAACCACTTGCTTACCGGGCACTTAAACCCCCCTCCTATCCAGACCAATTTTCAGCTTTCAGCGCTGACGCACTTTGAATGACAATTGCGCGGTCATGCAACACTGTACCCAAATGAAATTTTTATCATTTTTTCCCCACAAATAGAGCTTTCTTTTGGTGGCATTTGATCACCTCTGCGGTTTTTATTTTTTGTTAAAAAAATTTAAAAAGACCGAATTTTTAAAAAAAAAAAAATATTTTTTTTTATATTTTGTTATAAAATTTTTTAAAAGGGTAATTTTTCTCCTTCATTGATGTACGCTGATGAGGCGGCACCAATGGGCACTGATAGGTGACAGTGATGGGCACTGATGGGTGGCAGTGATGGGCACTGATTGGTGGCAATAATGGGCACTGATCTTGTACACTGCTAGGTGGCACTGATTGGCACCACTGGTGGGCATTGTTAGGTGGCAATGGTGGGCATTGATAGGTGGCACTTGTAGGCATTGATAGGTGGCACTTATGGGCATTGATAGGTGGCACTGGTGGGCACTGTGGGCAATGTGATGTGGCAAAGTCAGGTTGCATTGTCAGTGGGTACTGTTGGCACAATTGAGGCACATATGAGGCATTATTGCCTCCTCCTCTTCGGGACCGATGTCCCTTGCTGCTGATCGGCTTTTTTTTCTCCTCGCACTGTCAGCGCGAGGAGAAAAAAAAAACGATCACAGATCTTTTGTTTTGATCATGTGATCAGCTGTCATTGGCTGACAGCTGATCACATGGTAAGGGGCCGGGACCCCACAGATCGGTGATCACCCGAGTCTCAGTGACTCGGTGATCACAGCGCGCTCCACGCGCGCCCTGCAGGGCACATGCACAGGGGAGGCCGTCATATGACGGCCTCCAGGGAATTCAGGTCCGCGCTGTAGCCGTCATTCGGCTATAGCGCGGATGCCAAGTGGTTAAAAGAGGTAGGAAATATAAGATCCAGAGACAGAGGAGGGGAGGGGAGGAGGGGTTTAGTGGAAAATTGTATGTTTCTATAAAGAAGCAGGATTGGGTAGGATGGAAAAGCAATGGGATCCTTCCACTGACATCAATAATGGGTCACTATTCCATTCACTGACACCAACGATGGGGTACTATTCCTCACACTGACACAAATGATGGGTCAATATTCCTTCCACTGACACCAATGTGGATTACTATTCTTTCCCCTGACACCAATGATGGCTCACAATTCCTTCCACTGACACCAATGTGGGTTACTATTCCTTCCCCTGACACCAATGATGGGTCACAATTCCTTCCACTGACACCAAAGACAGTGCACTCTTCCTCCCAGACATCAACAATGAGAAACTATTCCTCACACAGACACCAATGATGGGTCACAATTCCTTCCACTGACACCAATTATGGTGTCAATAACTTCCACTGACACATTATGGGTCACTATTCTTGTCACTGACACCAATAATGGGGACTATTCTTTCCACTGTCAAAAAAAATGGAATAAACTTTCTCCCACAGACACCAACAATGGGGTACTACTACTCTCACTGACACCAATAATAGCTCACTATTCCTCCCACTGACATCAAAGACAGGAAACTCTTCCTCCCAGAACACCAACAAAGGGGTCCTTCCAATGACGCAAATTATGGGTCACTATTCCATCCACTGACACCAACAATGGGGTACTATTCCTCCTACTGACACAAATTACGGCTCCGTATTCCTCCCACTGATACCAATTACGTGTAACTATTCCTCCCACTGACACCAATGATGGGTCACTATTCTTGTCACTGATAATGGGGACTATTCCTCCCACAGACACCAACAACGGGGACTATTCCTTGCACTGACACCAACAATGCGGTACTATTCCTTCCACTAACACCAATGATGGGTCACTATTCCTCCCACTGACACCAACAATGCGGTACTATTCCTTCCACTAACACCAATGATGGGTCACTATTCCTCCCACTGACACCAATGATGCAACTGGGTATTGTTGGGTAACTGAGTATTGTGGAGTAACTACTGTGTATTGAGTACTGAGAGTAATCTGAGTATTACGGTATAACTGAGTACTGCTAAGTTACTGACTGTTGAATACCAGTTGGCAACTGCCTCAATCTTAGCAGGCTCCGGTCGCTGTTGTCCACTGCCTAGTCGATATCCAAGTTACTGTACCTCGGACATCCCTATGCTGTATTTCTCTGGCTTATGGGTTAGTCCTGCAGCCTTGATGTGGTCTAACACGACACCCAGGTGAACCAGATGGTCCTCCCACGTATCACTGTAGATCGCAATGTCGTCCAGATATGCACAAGCATAGTCCTGGAGGCCATCGTGGAGTCGATCTACTATCCTCTGGAAAGTCGCTGGTGGATTCTTCATCCCAAATGGCATTACTTTAGACTGGTATAGGCCAAATGGGATAATGAACGCGCACTTTGGAATTTGCCAGTACCCTTTGCATAGGTCGAGGGTTGTCAGGAACTTTCCCAGAGCAATGCGATTTAACAGATCATCCACCTGGAGCATAGGGTAAGCGTCAGTGGTGGTGCAATCATTTAATCTACGGTAGTCTATGCAGAAGTTAGTCGTGCCGTCCTGCTTCAGTACAAGGACCACCGGGGAAGCCCAGGGGCTGCTGGATGGCTTAATGACTCCCAACTCAAGCATCTCCTCAATCTCACAACGCATTCCCTCTCTCACTGCGTCAGGTATCCGGTAAGCCGCCTGTCTTAGTGGCAGTTGTCCCGTGGTCTCCACTCGGTGCACTGTCATAGTAGTGTAACCAGGGACTGCGGAGAACATTACCCTTCTCTGACTAAGGACCTGTCTAGCTTATTCTTTCTGTGTGGGCCCTAGCTGGTCGTCAATCTTACTCATCTCTATAATAATCCTATTTAGCTCTGGGAGCTCCAGGCAGGGGAAGGTTCTCAGAATCTTCCACAGCTGGTAGCACATATGGCTACCTCTCTTGATCTTTCCCAGTATGCTTTCAACATGTTCCCATGAAAGGTCCGTCGGACTCTTTCATCCGAACATTTAGCCACTAGGTAGGTCGTGTCACAGGGCTTTATCTTGTCCTGCTTGATTGGCCTGAGGGCGAGACCCTTCTGACCAACCTCCAGAATGTGGTTCTGGGCAGTATGATCGTTCCATAGTTTCTGCCTCCTCTGAGCCTGAAGGTTCTCTTGGACAGTGTTCGTGAGCGCCTTCAGTCTGTCCCTAAAATCAAGAACGTATGCTATGATAGAGGACCCTTGGAAATCAATTTCCCCTTCCCAGTGGGCTGGGTGTGTACTGCTAAATGACGGAGTATTGTTGAGTACTTGCGTATTGTTGTGAGTACCCATGTGCTGTGAGTACATGTGTATTGTGAGTATCCATGAGCTGCGAGTACTCGTATGCTGTAAATACACTGACACAACTCCAATGTGGGTTACTATTCCTTCCCCTGACACCCACTGATAGTAATAATGGGGACTATTCCTTCAACTGATACCAAAGATGGGGCACTATTCCTCCCACTGACACCAATGATGGTCACTATTCCTCCCACTGACACCAATGATGTGTCACTATTCCTTTTATTGACATTAAAGACAGGGCATTCTTCCTGCCATACACAAGCAATGGGGTACTTTATCTTCCACTGACACCAAAAACTGGATACTCTTCCTCCCCCATCAACGATGTCTTTCCAATGACACCAATGATGGGTCACTAAGGAATGGGAGGAACCCATTTACACCAATGATTCCTCTCACTGACATCAATGATGTGTCACTATTCTTTCAAGTAACAATAATGAGGTCTACTTCGATGATGGCTCAATAGTCCTCCCACTGACACCAATAATTAGGGTTGTCCCGATACTAGTATCGGTATCGGCACCGATACTGAGCATTTGCCCAAGTACTTGTACTCGGGCAAATGCTCCCGATGCTTCCCCCGATACCTGGACAGTCAGCAGTGATTGGCGTGTGGGGGAGTTACAAGCTTCCCCCCCCCCCCGCGGCTTTCAGCTGCTTAGTGACATACAGCGGTGATCGGTCAAAGAGGCGTGAAAACAGCTCCCTCAGCTCGGTTAGCCGATCGCGAGCCTTAGCATCCCCCTGGCGTTTAATGCCTAAGTTCTTCCTGTTGTAAAGCTGACAGCACCCTCTGGAAATCTATCTGTCTTTCTCCTTTGAGTCTGGAACCCAATGAGATCAGTTTGCCCCTGAGTACCACCTTGTGACTCTCCCAGACAATTCCCTCAGCTAGATCCCCAGACACATTTTCTGCAAAATAGTGCTTAATGGTTTCGGAAACCTTAGCTGCCACAGAGGCGTCATCCAGGAGATTTTCCTTGTGTCTCCAAGACCAAGCCTTCGGTGACCCATCTGGGACCTTAAACACAGCCAGCACAGAGGCATGGTCAGATATAGTGATGTTCCCTATTTCAGTGGATTGCGATAGTTCTAGGCTTCATGATCTACACACATGAGATCAATGCGTGTATATACATCGTGCACCCCTGAATAGTAGCTGTAATCTCTGTCCGACGCATGAAGTGCTCTCCATGTGTCTATAAGAAAGTTATTCTGCAGCGATTTGCGAAAGTGTCTGAGGAAAGCTTGGGAATGGGTAGGACGGCCACAGGATGTGTCCAAAAATGGGTCAGGGCTTACATTAAAATCACCTCCGAGAATTAGGAGGCCCTCCCTAAATTCATTCAGCTTGTCTAACACGGAGTCTATGAAAGAAAGTTGTTTAGCGTTGGGTGCGTAAAGAGTCGCAAAAATTTTATGTTGGACAAGACCCCCTTCACGAAGACATACCTGCCCTGCGGGTCTACCAGGCTCTCTGAAAGTTGGAATGGGCAGGATTTGTGAAATGCAATGGCCGTACCGTGTGATTTAGCCACAGGGGAGTTGCTAAAGAACCATTGGTTGTAAAGATGCGTGGGTATCTTGGGGAGGGATTGTTGTCTAAAGTGGGTTTCCTGCAGGAACACCACCTGGGCCCCTAGACGTTTCAAATCGAGCCAAAGCCTGTTGCGCTTATGTGGAGAGCACAGCCCCCTAGGACAGTACCTGTAGCGATGGCATACCTGAAGCCGATGGCAATCGGTTCGTGTCACCCCCTCTAGGTCCTCCACGCGTGCCCATAGTTGAGAAAGAGGCTACCTGAAGGTCAAAGCAGTAAACGTTTAGTTATCAGAAGCAATATGGGGGACAATGGTAAAAATAAAAAAGGAGGGAGGAAAGGAGAGGGGGAAAGGGGGTAGATTAGGGGAGGGGGGAATAAGGAGAGGAGGGGGTAAGAGAGTGGGAGGGGGGAGAGAGGAGGGAGAGGGGATACTGAGGCTCAAATGCACAACAGGGGCTGCACTTTGTCTAGCAGGCCCGGTATATTGCACAGTAATGAACTACACAGCCAACCCAGGGGGGCAAAGAACTGCCCATGTGTTGGCTCAGGGTCCCTCTAGGGACTGTCACCTCATAAGGTGAGGCCTAAGTGGGGTACGCGGGCAGCCACCAAGGGGTCGCGGCGCCCATTGCCTCGTCCAGTCCAATAAAACATAAAAACAGGGTGAGAACGTGGAGTATACAAACTTGTATTCCCCAAAAGTGTAATACACAGGATCCAAACCATGGGCTGAGTAACAAACTCCTCAGTCCTTCATATATCAGGAAGCTCAATGTGAAGCTACATAACAATACAAAGAACCCATAGAACAGTATCTTTCAAGAAGAGGTTCAGTACTTACAGCATTGCGTCCATTGGGTCCTGTGCCCCAACCAGAATGTTAATGAAGGAAAGGGGGTGATCTGTGGCCCTTTCAAGGGACTAGAGATGTGTTAGCAGCGGCGCAGTCAGTCGCTTGTAGCAGAGGTACCCGGGGAGGGATCTTCCGCTTGCCTTTGGCGACCACGGGAGCGTCGACTTTCGACCTCCGGGATCCACGGCTGAGGTAGTTGAGGAATCGGAATGTCCGGTATGTTGCGCCAATCCGGGAAGTCCACAGGGCCAAGCTCCAGGGTGTGTAAGAAGCGGGAGAGATCATCTTTAGAGCGCAGCACAGCCCAACGGCCATTTTTGGACGCCTGAAGGCTGAACGAGAAGCCCCAGCGGTATGTGAGACCTGCTGCTTGGATTTCCGCCAGGAGTGGGCGTAGGGTCCGTCACTGCATTAGGTTGCGTCTAGAGAGGTCTTGATAGAAGGACAGCTGGGCTCCAACAAAGTCAAAGACCGGCCTGTTGCGCATCTTTTGCATAATGCGGTCCTTTAGGGTAAATTTATGGAGTTTGCAAATAACATCCCTAGGATTCTCCGGATCTTCAGATGGGGGCCTGAGTGCCCTGTGAGCCCTGTCTATCTCAATCGGGATCGTAGGCGGCAGGCTCAAAATTTCACAAAACACTCCTTGCAGCGTAGGGATAATCTTTAGGCCCGGTAGCTTCTAGGAGGCCGCGTATGCGAATGTTCGCAAGCCGGCTGCGATTTTGCATGTCATCTAATTGACATAAGAGGGCTTAAATTTGGTGAGTGTGGCTCACAGACTGCTCTCTGAGCTGGGAAATGGCGGGCACAGTATCATCAAACTTCTGCTCCAAAGTCTCAACCCTGTGACCCAGCTCAGTGGTGTCTGTTTTCGATTGTTCAATGTCCTGCTTGAAGGCACTCTCAATCCTGCTGGCAAAGCGCTCCAGGTCTTCTTTAGTGGGGAGAGACCACAGGTGCTGCCTGATATCCCTGTCTTCAGCCAGGTCTGCAATGTCTGTCCCCCTGTCCTGTGGCGAGATGGAACAGGGGGATGTAGGGGAGATGGATTCACTCACCATCCTTGGAGAGGGGACAGGAGACAGCGCTGGCCGTGCAGGCTGTGCCTCATGTTGCTGCTGCGTGGCTGTTCATTCCGGTGCCATCTTGGATTTTCCCCTCTGCTGACGGGGGGGGGGGGCTTGGAAAGGAACGATCCCTGGCTGTGTGAGTGGGCTCTTTTCTACTGCGATGAACCCCGGCACTGCTGTGACATGCCCTGGGTAGAAATCAGGGGGATAATCACCCCTGTAGCTGCTGATAAAGCTGCAGGCTAGACGGAGCTCAGGCACAGCACGTCTTTACTCCTCCATAGCCAGGCCACGCCCCACCCATGAGCATCATTCTAACTTCTTTTGGTGAATTGATCCATCAACATAGACTAGGAGGACAACACATGAGAGGTAAGTTTAAACTGAGAGTCAATAAAAGCAGTGGTGAAGAATCCATACCTGGCTGATGCAGAACTTTTATAAAGTAGCAAACATTGTCCATTGATCTAAATACTAAACCAAGCCAGCACTGGCTTGAATGGACTGTATGTCACAGTTTGGTTCCATGGCTGCTTTAGAATATGCAAGACATTTTGACCCTAAGCAGGTTTAGTGAATAAACATCCAACGTAGGTTATGTTAACTACAGAGAACACTGGGCTAAAATCCACATACCGGTGTAATGCTCATGTAGAAAAAGCACTAAGAGCAATTTATACCTTGCAAGAAACTGTACTTTTTTTGTCTGCGGTAGAAAGTACTAAATTCTGGGAATACCAACTTCTGATCTCATAATTAGAAATTACCGACCGTTGAAATCTGCTGCACAAACTACTGCGCTAATCACTACTAAACTCCTTACATGCTATTGATTATTTCACAACTACTGGAATCTAATCTCTGCAAAGAACTTGGCTCTAAACTTTCCTGTATTGAATAAGGTACTGAATTTCTGTGCAGTTCAATGTACCGAACTCCGAGGTAAAGACAAATGAACTCTGATCTCTCTGGTGCCAAATAGTGAAATCTCAACTCAAAACTAATTTCTGATCTCTATGGTACCAAGTCTTCAAATATTTTAAAATACTGAATGCTTAAATCTGTGATACAGACAAATGCGGTATAATATATTAAACTGTGCTTTACAAACTATTGAACAATTGGCAATCTACTCATATCTGATCTCTGTAGTACAAAGAAATTTTACTGCTGTAGCATTAAAAAAAAAAAATACCAATCTGTACACTGGACACTAAGCCTGAAAACTACTAAACGCCGATTGTTGCAGTACAAACTACAGAACACTGCAGTACTAAACTTTGCGAAACAAAACTACTGAACTGTTTTTTTTCTGCTGTATAAATAACTGAACTGTACTTCAACTGTAAAAACGATTGAAATCTGCAGTAAAAACGAAGCTCTGTAGTACAAACTACCACAAACTACTCAAGCTCGCGTTGAAAAAAAGAACTGAACTCAGGGGACAAACTAATACGAAGTATAGAAAACTGCTGTACAAGCCACTGAACTATTTCTATTTCTACTATTCTGATGAAGGCTGTACTCCTATAAAAAGTGTTAAAGCGTCCTATAACAGAGCTTTAAAAGTCAAACACATTATTATATGCATACAAACGCTTTAATATGTAGCTTACGTTTTCATGGGATATTAACTCAAACCTGTTTATGATTGTTTTTTTTTTTGTACTCTGAGTTCAAAAACCATGTCACACGTTTGATTTCTATAATACATTGGTCTATCCAACAATTCAGCTATTGCTGAACGTGTATAAAAATAGTCCTTGGCTCTATAGAGTTTAAGCTGCTCTCTTAAAAGCAAACGTGTCAGGCACAATTAAGCAGTTTTATAGCCCTAGTGATCTTAGTGATCCATAATGTTTAAATTAGAAAAACTATTCCATGTGGTAAGTGTTAGTTAATATTGAGGGTACTGACTAACACTCAGCACATGAAGTACTTTTCCTAATGAATGAGAAGTAATCACGTAGTAGTGACACAAATGATAAGTCACTTATTCCTCTCACTTACACCACTGACGGGTCACTATTTTTTCAACTGACACCAATAATGGGGACTATTTCATCCACTGGCGACAATGGGGTACTGTTTCTTCCACTGACACCAATGATGGGTCATTATTCCATGTCCCTGACACAAATTATGTGTCACTCTTCTTTCCATGGTCACCAATAATGAGGACTATTTCTTCCACTGACCCCAAGAATGGGAAAATCTACCTCCCGCATCACCAACAATGGGGTACTAATTCCTTCCACTGACACCAATGATGGGGTACAATTCCTCCCACTGACACCAATGATGGGTCACTATTCCATCCATTGACACTAATGACAGCACATTCTTCCTGCCAAGCACAGGGGGAGGTGGAAGGGGGCAAACGGCAGCTCTATGGTGCCTGTGGACCATGCGATCTCCCTGGGGTTTGTAGTTCTCCTCTCGAGTGTATACACTGTAGAAGGGAGGGGCCTCTGACCCGGGCAGCTATCAGCAAGAGAGTGTACAAGTAGAGCGACTCACTTGTACACACTGCAGAGTAAAACTGATAGCTACCCGGGTCAGAGCCCTCCCCCTCTCCACTGTATACACTTGGGAGGAGAACTACAAGCCCTGCAAACACCATAGAACTGCCGATCGCCGCCTCCCACTCCCCCCACTGCATCCCAAACTGAAAGCCAGAGGTGCAGTGGGAGATGTCGGGTCTTGGCCCCCCCCACAGCAGCAGAACGGCAGGGCCCAGTTGCAATTGTGACTGCTGCGACTCTGAAAGTTCCACTGGTCACTATTCCTTCTACTGACACCAATGATGGATAACTATTCCTTCCACTGACACCAATGATAAACCAGATACGGGATACTTTTCCTGCCAATGTGGTACAATTCCTCACACTGACAGACACCAACAACTTCCTCCGCATACGCCAATTTTTGCGAGTGTAACTCTGTTGTAAACTCTTCCAGATCACATAATTGAAGAGACTGTTATTTGAAGCACCACTTCCCTGCAGCTTGGCAACAATTGAGGCACACATGTTCTTTACATTTTTAAATTTGAATTGAGAAAGAAGAGATTGAGCATTTGCATGAGATTCTCGACATCTAAAACAAAGCAACATTTTCATTTAACAAATGTGAACCTCAGTTTAAGCATTATTCAACAGTTTTGCTCTCAGTTCTTAACAAAGAGAGGACACAATAGAAGGAGGAAAAGGGAATGCTGCTCACCCCTAATGATTAGAGCAAAAATGGAAGGAAGGTTTCCCCAGGTGGGGTTTTTAGGCAGCAGGATTAAAGTATTGAATCAATGTTGTAAAAAAAAAAAAGATTTATGTTTTATTGTACAAAAGTTACTTCAACACAATGGTTAAAAAAATGAGCTCCAATATAGAGTGTTTACAAGTCTCGTGACATCCGACACGCATGATACAAACATATTTTCATAACAACATAGTATATATATTGTCAATATCAGAAAAATGGACCTGTCGCGTTTCGACCTATATATCCCAGGTCTTCTTCAGAGGTCAGTCTGCTAAAAAATATATAACAAGAGTACATATATAAGAACTTGATTACATGTATTTTTAGAAAAGATATACCATATTCTATATAACATAGTTACCCAATAATGCGTGTCCTAAGACGATAAGCTTCCTATAAAAGAGTCCCCTTAAAATCAAAAAAATTGCCTGCTCACTTTCCCCTAGGGGACCTGCGGCGCCCCCACCGGCGCAGCCTCCAACACCAGGGCAAAAAAACAAAGATGTGGCTTACGAGAGGTCACACCAGAAATCGCCCCTCATATGTATGCCTGGACCACATGATCGGTCGGGAAGAAGGCGACACCTGCAGCAGAAACCCAGAGGGAAAACATATTTAGGAATCACATACATAATGTGTATTCAAACATTGGATTAAGAAGTATTTACTTAGTCCAAAAATAGCATAAGTCTGTATGCATATCTCATACACCGACTATAACCTTATAATATTGGGTATATATATGTGAGATATTGATGGATGAATCGTGCATAAAAATAATTGGAGAACCAAAGGTTGAAACATAAAGGAAGGCATGCCCAAGTAATGTGCATGAGCTAGTTTATAATACTAGTAAGGAGTGATTATATCAAGGTGGTGATTAATATTTTGGCTCTAGAGGTGAAAACATCCAAGTGAAGTGAATGCCAAAGTGTATGGCAGACAGGAAAAAATGAAACAGTGCAAAGGGTGTCATGCTGAAACAAGTAAAATAGTGAAAAAGTGCCCACAATGAAAAGTGACAAATAATCTTAAATGTATTACCTAATATCAGTGTACTAGTAAATGTGAAGCCGCACTGTGTTGTCCTGTGTGCTTGGACTCAATTGTGACCTAACCCGGGATTGGCCACAGGATTTATCAGGCTCAATAAGCGCCCGTCCAAGCAAAGTTAGCAAATCTGAAAGTATATAGAATAAGGGTGATATTGTATACAAAAAAAATAAATGAGGCGTATGTTATATATATATATATATATATATATATATATATATATATATATATATATATTTTATCAGTATGGTAGACCATTCCATATAGGACAACGTCAGTGCGGAAGCACATTATAAGTAAGTGTACTTACAAGGTGAAAGCTGCAGGAAAATCCACCAACCAGATAGAGAGCTTGCCAGTGTTTGTGCTTCAGAAAGATATATATCCCCTTATTTATAGGCGTGTATCCATCGGGAGCAGATTCATCTCAGGTGTAAGCGCCTCCCCCCACTCATTGGACCGATCCATAGGACCGTGCTGGAGGGCATGACCGCCAAACGGCAGCCTTGTGTGGCCCCACCGGCGTTCGGGACGAGCCGGAGCCCTGTCCCTGACGTCATCATCGACATAATCAGGCGACGCATCATGTGGCACGCGCGGGCCCCCGCGCATGCGCAGTGAGCGGGAGCGTCCGAGGATGTCCCCGAACGCCCCTGGCAAGGGAGGAAGTATCCCCAATGTGGCAGCCAGGGCCAGCCTGGGTGACCAATGGGGAAGGCGGCCCCCCCCCCTTGCCGGGAAGGCACATCAAAGGGAAAGAAAACCCCGGCTCAGAGGTCATGGCAGCGGAGCGGTCACACCTCACAGGGGGAGGGGCAAGCAAAAACAGAAAAAACAGGGGAAGAGGAAGAAATGATCATTATTTATATTCACTTCATTAATGGAGATAAATGTATAAGGGACTAATAGTCCATCGCATTCATGGACATACCATCCTAAACTGATATACACATTGATTTACAATGTAAATGATCGCGATCAAATGACTTTCTTGGATGTCAAGCTAGGACGCACCCCGGAAAATAAGATTTCAGGCACCCTATTTCAGAAAAGCACTGCAGGCAATACAGTGCTGCATGCGGACAGCTTTCATCCCACAGTATTGAAAAGGTCGATCCCGTATGGACAATACCTGCGTTTATGCAGGAATTGCTTGGACGATGCCCTTTTCAAACAAGAAGCCTATAACTTGCAAACTAGACTGTTGGCACGAGGCTACAGCCGCTCCTGCCTCCGGAAAGCTTACAACAGAGCGGCTGCACAATCCCAGTGTGAACTTCTATTTAAAAAGAAGGCAACGGATGGCCCTGGTATGGATCCTACCAGGATCATCCTGCGATTCTCTAGACAACACCAGGTGGTCAGTAACATCATCCAAAAACACTGGCCCATACTCATGGATGATCCAAAGGTTCGTAGCTTCATTTCCAATAAACCATCAATTACTTATAGACGTGCTACCTCGCTAAGAGACAAATTGGTCCAAAGCGAGTTCAAGGATGAACAAAAAAGATCCAAACATTGTTCAACCTTGGGATCATTTCCATGTGGATACTGCTCTTCTTGCCAATATATAAGACGTGATAAAATCTTCCGCCTTCCAAACGGGGTACTTTTCAAGCCTAAGCACTTTACCAACTGCCAAACACGAGGGATTGTATACCTCATGTCATGCGAGTGCAGCGCTTACTATGTTGGCAAAACCAAACAAGAATTCCACCGTCGGATGTCTAAGCATATTTATCACATGCAGATTGGTAATCACTATCTACCATTAGGTCGACATGTAGTGACAGTACACAATTACAGGATGCCCAAAGTATCCTTCACCGCCCTCGATCGGATACATATACCGAATCGAGGCGGTGTTCGGAAGAAAATTTTGTTACAACACGAACAGAGGTGGATATTCAAATTAAATGCCACCTCGTTCCCGGGGTTGAATGAGGCCATCTCGTTTGCCCCGTTTTTAAAAGGTTTTGTGTCTGGGAAGACTCATTAGAGCCTTTTTTGGCCCTTCTTGACCAATAAAGAGCCATCATGTTTTCACATAGGTCCTCCCTTGTTCCCTTTTCGAAGACCTATCTTCCCCCTCCCCCTTAGAGATATTTATGATTGTCAATTATCATGAATTGATTTTTTATGTATCAATAGATACACATTTGTGTCTTCCTCTTCCCGTTTTTTCTTTTTGCTTGCCCCTCCCCCTGTGAGGTGTGACCGCTCCGCTGCCATGACCTCTGAGCCGGGGTTTTCTTTCCCTTTGATGTGCCTTCCCGGCAAGGGGGGGGGGGGGAGAGCCGCCTGTACGGCTGGCTCCTCCTCCCCCCTTCCCCATTGGTCACCCAGGCTGGCCCTGGCTGCCACATTGGGGATACTTCCTCCCTTGGGGACATCCTCGAACGCTCCCGCTCACTGCGCATGCGCGGGGCCCCGCGCATGCCACGTGATGCGGACGCGTCGCGTGATTACGACGATGATGACGTCAGGGACGGGGCTCCGGCTCGTCCTGAACGCCAGGGGGGCCACACAAGGCTGCCGTTTGACGGTCATGCCCTCCAGCACGGTCCTATGGATCGGTCCAATGAGTGGGGGGAGGCGCTTACACCTGGGTTGAATCTGCTCCCGATGGATACACGCCTATAAATAAGGGGATATATATCTTTCTGAAGCACAAACACTGGCAAGCTCTCTATCTGGTTGGTGGATTTTCCTGCAGCTTTCACCTTGTAAGTACACTTACTTATAATGCGCTTCCTCACTGTCGTTGTCCTATATGGAATGATCGGTCTACCATACTGATAATATATATATATCATACGTCTCATTTATTTATTTTTTTGTATACAATATCACCCTTATTCTATATACTTTCAGATTTGCTAACTTTGCTTGGACGGGCGCTTATTGAGCCTGATAAATCCTGTGGCCAATCCCGGGTTAGGTCACAATTGAGTCCAAGCACACAGGACAACACAGTGCGGCTTCACATTTACTAGTACACTAATATTAGGTAATACATTTAAGATTATTTGTCACTTTTCATTGTGGCCACTTTTTCACTATTTTACTTGTTTCAGCATGACACCCTTTGCACTGTTTCATTTTTTCCTGTCTGCCATACACTTTGGCATTCACTTCACTTGGATGTTTTCACCTCTAGAGCCAAAATATTAATCACCACCTTGATATAATCACTCCTTACTAGTATTATAAACTAGCTCATGCACATTACTTGGGCATGCCTTCCTTTATGTTTCAACCTTTGGCTCTCCAATTTTTTTTATGCACGATTCATCCATCAATATCTCACATATATATATATACCAATATTATAAGGTTATAGTCGGTGTATGAGATATGCATACAGACTTATGCTATTTTTGGACTAAGTAAATACTTCTTAATCCAATGTTTGAATACACATTATGTATGTGATTCATAAATATGTTTTCCCTCTGGGTTTCTGCTGCAGGTGTCGCCTTCTTCCTGACCGATCATGTGGTCCGGGCATACATATGGGGGGCGATTTCTGGTGTGACCTCTCGTAAGCCACATCTTTGGTTTTTTTGCCCTGGTATTGGAGGCTGCGCCGGTGGGGGCGCCGCAGGACCCCTAGGGGAAAGTGAGCAGGCAATTTTTTTGATTTTAAGGGGACTCTTTTATAGGAAGCTTATCGTCTTAGGACACGCATTATTGGGTAACTATGTTATATAGAATATGGTATATCTTTTCTAAAAAGACATGTAATCAAGTTCTTATATATGTACTCTTGTTAAACATTTTTTAGCAGACTGACCTCTGAAGAAACCTGGGATATATAGGTCGAAACGCGTCAGCTATATTTTTCTGATATTGACAATATATATACTATGTTGTTATGAAAATATGTTTGTATCATGCGTGTGGGATGTCAAAAGACTTGTAAACACTCTATATTGGAGCTCATTTTTTTAACCATTGTATTGAAGTAACTTTTGTACAATAAAACATAAATCTTTTTTTTACAACATTGATTCAATACTTTAATCCTGCTGCCTAAAAACCCCAGCTGGGGAAACCCTCCTACCATTTTTGCTCTCAGTTCTTTTACTCTTGGAGACTCTTGTTTTGCCATCAATGTTATAGATGGTTGATTTCAGAAATCTATAGAAACTACAAAGTGCATCATCATAGGATAGGTTAAAAACAAAATGAACTTTGAAAATTTCATCAAAAGCACCCAGAGAACAAACTGCTTCACAAGGAATAAGCTTCTGACACCAACAATTCCTTAGGCCCCATAAACATTTTTAGATTTTCTGCAGATTTTTGTCTTCAGATTTACCAAAACCATGTGTGTCTCTCTGGGGGATGTCTATGGTGCAGGCTCTCTGGATACATTACCTATTCCTGGATACCGTCTTACTGGAATGTATTGGTGTGGCTCTGATCTGCATACCCTTTACAGGTTTAAACAATTATTAAATGCAAAAAGGTAAAAGCATAGAATGACACGCTGACGTCACCTCATTTCCTGGAAGGAGGGGTTTGTCTGATTGTGCACTGGCCAGCACATCAGACTTTAGGCTCTTATTGATGCTACCATTGTAAGTGTAATATTTTAAAGTTTAATAAATGTAAAAAAGGTTTTACACTATTTGGAGCCTTTTTTTTTCTATGTACCACGTGCACCCACTTCACCGCGTGTACCACGTGCACCCGGCGGGTCTGGGCTTGTAAAGAGGCGGCCTGAAGAGTTTTGAGTGTGCTCACTGTGTATTGGAACCAAGCTGTGTTGAAACTACAATGCTTCCCTTGATCCTCTGTAACGGGGGATCACGGTTATCCGGTAAGGAGTGATTTCTTCTATTTGGTGGTGGATTCACCACAACTCTTGACAGCATTTGGAGACGTCATTGTACATGTGGATGGACTTTATTATTATTTGAGCACTGGTGGACTTTATATTTGATTGAGAATCTATATGATTATCATTTATGATTCAAAGGTTTGGCGCGATTCTATTTTTCTATTGATTTACTTTCACTGTGTTTGCGTTATACAGGAGAATTGCAGCTTCCGATTTATTTGAGATTCATTTTCTATATATTTTTTTCTATTTATTTCTATTTAGTTTTCTTAGCGCAGTTTCTTCACTTTTTTCCCCATGTAGTGCAAGGGCCTCCCTGATTGCATACAAATTGAAACTCTTAAGGTTTGTTGTGGAAATTTTATGAAGATGTATTTTTTTTTTTTTTTTTTTTCTTTTTTTTCCTTTTTTAGCCACATCAGTTACTATATCCAGAGACTGCCTTCAGAGTAATATTCATATGTGTCTCTAATCCAGTCACATCATTGTGGCCCTTCAAAGATTTTTTTTTTTTTGTAAGGTATTGTATAACCATAAGCATTTTAGTGTATAGTTAGTTATAAGAGTACCGCAATACAAATGTAAAGCCTATATCCTGCCTCTCGGGATCAATTGGCCACGTAGCCTCGTATTGCTATTGTGCGTGTTTATGCATTGGTACTTCTCTTACTCGTGCACCCCCCCCCCGCCCCCCTTTTAACCCCCCCCTATTAAGCCCCCATATTTCTAAGGCACATACTTTGGCCAATATTAATTCAATACATTGTTCTCTCTCGGCTCTAACCTCTAAGCTACTACTCGCTCAGCCTCGCTCCATTAGTGGGGAGAACAGGTATAGTCAGTACTAGGTTAACACTGCTGATGGACAAGGCATTGCTTGGATCCACGGGTTCCACATTTTCGCAAACTTATTGTAGTTGCCTAACCTAGTGTAGAATGTTCTTTCACTCCACACAGTGGAGTTGACGGTTCTAATCCAGTCTTCCGGAGTAGGGGGAGTTCTTGATTGCCAAAACTGTGCAATTAGTTTCCTGGCCTGGAACAGACATCTTGCTACCACTACCACCGTGCTTCTATCTCCCAGTCCATTGGTGACGTGTCCCAGCACACAGGTTTTCGGATCTAACTCTAAGTTAGTTTTAAACGTGGTATTTATTTTCTTTAAAATCTCAGGCCAGTACCTAACTAGTTTTGGGCACCTCCAGAACATATGGATTAAATCGCCTGTATTTCCACATCTAGGGCACTCATCATTAGCTCTGCGACCAAATATAAAAAGCTTTTTCGGTGTGTAGTAGGATCTGTGCAGCAGCATCAAGTGGGAGACTTTTTGCGCGGGAGAGACCGACACCTCTGGTCCAAGTTCCAGAATCCTTTTCCACTGCGTGTCCGTGATCTCCCCCACGTCAGCCACCCACCTGTCCCTGCCCCCAGGAAAGCCTGCCTGTGTGTTTATTTTCTTTATTAATTGGGTATATATCACTGTGATTAACCCCTTGGAGGTCTCTGATTTTATTATTGTTTGTAATAATGGGATCTTGCACCATATGGGGGGTTGCCTTCCGAACTGTTTACTCAAGGCGTGCCTAATCTGTAGGTAGCTGAAAAATACTTGGTTTGGCAGCCCATACTCATGCCTCAGTTCCTCGAAGGGTTTCAGGGTGTCCCCCTCGTATAGTTGTATCAGTCGGCATATCCCACTCCTTTCCCACAACTTGTTCCTATCAACTGATAATAGTTCCTGCAGGAACCTATTATTCCAGATTGGTGAGTATTCCGAGATTCCCTTGTACCCCATTATTCGCTTAGCTGCCTGCCAAACTTTGGTAATCATTTTAAGTGTTGGGATCTCTCGTTGTAACGAGTCAGCCTCCAGTGCTTCGACTAGTGAACTATGAGGGCTTCCCTGTAGGATAATTTGAGCACTCTTGCCTCCCCCTCCATCAGTGGCGCATCCGCCAATTTGTTGCAGCTGGGCAGCCAAAAAGTAGGCGTACGGGTGGGGGATCCCCAATCCCCCCTCCGTATCGGGGCACTGTAATTTTTGCAAGCCTATCCTGGCCTGCCCTTTTTTCCAAATTAATTCCCTAAAGAGGGATTGAATTCTTTGGAACCACTTCTCCCCAATCCACACTGGTGAATTGTGGAGAAGATATAACAACTGGGGCATGAAGATGTATTTTAATATGTATTGTCATAGCGTCTCCCAGTGATCGTTCTCCCGCAACCCGCTCTAAAGAGAAGTTCCTTAGGTTGGAGAGAAGTGTTTGCGGAGTGGGGATATGTCTGCCAGCAAAGGGTCCCTGTGCGATGCACAGAACAATCGCCTGGCAGGGGGGGGGGGTGTTCGCTCTGCAAAGACATTATCGGTTTAGCGGATGTGCGCTTGTGTCACCCTTGTATGCCTGATCAACATATTTGGGGTGCCATGAGATACACCGGCAGGTAATCTCCCATCAGCAGGAAACGACAGTATAGTCTGGGTATGCGTTGTTCTCTGAACAAATGCAGAATAAAGATTCACAAACGATAAAAAACGGGATTCTTTGAATCGTTGTGGTCAGGAGAAGTGTTCATAATCTCAGGCTTCCTGTGATCATGCTGAGGATAGTACAAAACATATTACAGCACACACATTCAAGAATGACATTTCCTGCAAGGCTAGTTAACCACTTGCCGACCGCCTAACGCAGATATACTGCGGCAGAATGGCACGGGCGGGCAAAATCACGTACCTGGTACGTGATCTGCTTCCCGAGGGCGGTCGTCTTCATTAGGGGAGCGATCCAGGCTGAGGGGGAGACCACTCATTCGTGGCCCCCCCTCGCGATCGCTCCCAACGAATGAAAATCTTCCTCTGCTGCTGTAATGTAAACAGCGGCAGAGGAAGTGATGTCATCTCTCCTCGAGTCGGTATTTTCCATTCCAGCGCCGAGGAGAGAAGACATCTAAGTGCACAACACTACACTTACAGTAAAACACACTAGGCACACATTTCACCAGCCATCACCCCCCCTGATCACCCCCCTGTCACAGTGACACCAATAGCAATTTTTTTTTCTGATTACTGCACTGGTGTCAGTTTGTGACAGTTATAAGTGGTAGAGCAGTTAGTGTTAGCCCCCTTTAGGTCTAGGATACCCCCCTAATAAAGTTTTAACCCCTTGATCACCACCCGTTGCCAGTGTCAGTAAGCGATCATTTTTCTGATCGCTGTATTAGTGTCACTGATGACGCTAGTTAGAGAGATAAGCATTTAGGTTCGCCGTCAGCGTTTTATAGCATCAGGGACCCCATATACTACCTAGTAAAGGTTTTAACCCCCTGATTGCCCCCTAGTTAACCCTTTCACCAGTGACCACCGTATAACTGTTACGGGTGACACTGGTTAGTTAGTTTATTTTTTATAGTGTCAGGGCACCCGCCGTTTATTACCTAATAAAGGTTTAACCCCCTGATCGCCCGGCGGTGATATAAGTTAGGTTTTAGGGTCAGATAGGGTCTGCGTCGCCCCAGGCAGCGTCAGGTTAGTGCCAGTAGCGCTAACACCCATGCACGCACCATACATCTCCCTTAGTGGTATAGTATCTGAACGGATCAATATCTGATCAGATCTATACTACCGTACCCAGCAGTTTAGGGTTCCCAAAAATGCAGTGTTAGCGGGATCAGCCCAGATACCTGCTAGCACCTGCATTTTGCCCCCCCGCCCGGCCCAGCCCACCCAAGTGCAGTATCGATCGATCACTGTCACTTACAAAACTCTAAACACAACTGCAGGGTTCGCAGAGTCAGGCCTGATCCCTGCGATCGCTAACAGTTTTTTTGGTAGCGTTTTGGTGAACTGGCAAGCACCAGCCCCAGGCAGCGTCAGGTTAGTGCCAGTAGCGCTAACACCCACGCACGCACCGTACACCTCCCTTAGTGTTACTGCAGTGCTGGTTTGACTACGACCGGAGTGTACTAGGCCGCTGGTGCTTGCCAGTTCACCAAAACGCTACCAAAAAAACTGTTAGCGATCGAAGGGATCAGGCCTGACTCTGCGAACACTGCAGTTATGTGTTTAATGTTTTGTAAGTGACAGTCCCATAAGTGCAGTTCAAGCTGGTGAGGTGGCAAGCACAAGTAGTGTCCTGCTGCCACCAAGAAGAAGACAAACACAGGTCCGTTGTGCCCATAATGCCCTTCCTGCTGCATTCACCAATCCTAATTGGGAACCCACCACTTCTGCAGCACCCGTACTTCCCCCATTCACATCCCCAACCAAATGCAGTTGGCTGCATGAGAGGCATTTTTTTTATGTCCTCCCGAGTACCCCTACCCAACGAACCCCCCCAAAAAAGATGTTGTGTCTGCAGCAAGCGCGGATATAGGCGTGACACCCACTATTATTGTCCTTCCTGTCCTGACAATCCTGGTCTTTGCATTGGTGAATGTTTTGAACGCTACCATACACTAGTTGAGTATTAGCGCACACTTTTACAGGGTCTCCCAAGATGCCATCGCATTTTGAGAGACCCGAACCTGGAACCGGTTACAGTTATAAAAGTTACCGTTACAAAAAAAAGTGTAAAAAAAATAAACAAAACAAAAATAGTTGTCGTTTTATTGTTCTCTCTCTATTGTTCTGCTCTTTTTTACTGTATTCTATTCTGCAATGTTTTATTGTTATTATGTTTTATCATGTTTGCTTTTCAGGTATGCAATTTTTTATACTTTACCGTTTACTGTGTTTAATTGTTAACCATTTTTTTGTTTTCAGATACGCCATTCAGCTGCAGCGCAGATCTATCTTGACAGCAACAGCGTTTGCTCCCACGATACATAAAGCCGTGACTCCAGCACTGTCGGAGGTGATATATGCCGAAGCATGGGGGCAGCAGGGGCGGAGGAGCGATTTGCTCCTAACTTTTGGGGCGGATGCCCCCATGCTTTGGCATATATAAATGGTGCATGTATGCCCATCATTAGAAGTGGGTGGATGAAGGGAGGTATTCTAATGGTGGGCATACCCACCAATCAATCTCATTTTTTCGTTCAGCCCACAGGCTGCATGAAAAAAAAAAAAAAAAAAAAAAAAAAAGATTACAATATATGCCCAACAAAGACCAGCAACGTACTGGTATGTTGCTGGACTTTGAGTGGTTATACCAGAATGATGCCTGCAGGTTTAGGTATCATCTTGGTATCATTCTTTTCAGCCAGCGGTCGGCTTTCATGTAAAAGCAATCCTAGCAGCTAATTAGCCTCTAGACTGCTTCCATGTTTTTCTCTGGCTCTCCTGTCCCAGCAGGGAACCTGAGAATGCAGCCGGTGATTCGGCCAGCTGACCATAGAGCTGATCAGAGACCAGAATGGCTCCAATCATCTCTATGGCCTAAGAAACCGGAAGCTACAAGCATTTCATGGCTTAGATTTCGCCGGATGTAAACAGCGCCATTGGGAAATTGGGAAAGCATTTTATCACACTGACCTTGGTATGGTCAGATGCTTTGCGGGCAGAGGAGAGATCTAGGGTCTAAAAGACCCCATTCTTTCAAAAAAAAAAAAAAAAAGAGTACCTGTCACTACCTATTGCTATCATAGGGGATATTTACATTCCCTGACATAACAATAAAAAATGATAAAAAAAACAAAAAAACGAAAGGAACAGTTAAAAAAAAAAAAAAAAAAAAAAAAAAAAGCACCCCTGTCCCCCCCTGCTCTCGTGCAAAGGCGAACGCAAGCGTTGGTCCGGCATCAAATGTAAACAGCAATTGCACCATGCATGTGAGATATCACCGTGAAGGTTAGATCAAGGGCAGTAATTTTAGCAGTAGACCTCCTCTGTAAATCTAAAGTGGTAACCTGTAAAGGCTTTTAAAAATGTATGTAGTTTGTCGCCACGGCACGTTCGTGCGCAATTTTAAAGCTCGGCCTAAGATCATCTTTTTTATTTCATCAAAAATTTGGGCAACATAGTGTGTTTTAGTGTATTAAAATAAAAAAAAGTGTGTCTTTTCCCAAAAAAATGCGTTTGAAAAATCGCTGCGCAAATACTGTGTGAAAAAAAAATGAAACACCCACCATTTTAATCTGTAGGGCCTTTGCTTTAAAAAATATATAATGTTTGGGGGTTCAAAGTAATTTTCTTGCAAAAAAATGTATTTTTTCATGTAAACAAATAGTGTCAGAAAGGGCTTTGTCTTCAAGTGGTTAGAAGAGTGGGTGATGTGTGACATAAGCTTCCAAATGTTGTGCATAAAATGCCAGGACAGTTCAAACCCCCCCTAAATGACCCAATTTTAGAAAGTAGACACCCCAAGCTATTTGCTGAGAGGCATATCGAGTCCATGGAATATTTTATATTGTGACACAAGTTGCGGGAAAAAGACTTTTTTTTTTTTGCACAAAGTTGTCACTAAATGATATAGTGCTCAAACATGCCATGGGAATATGTGAAATTACACCCCAAAATACATTCAGTTGCTTCTCCTGAGTACGGGGATACCACATGTGTGAGACTTTTTGGGAGCCTAGCCGCATACGGGACCCCAAAAACCAAGCACCGCCTTCAGGGTTTCTTATGGAAAATTTTATATCCTGCTGTCAAACTTTGTGTGTCGGAAAATCCGATGGAAAATGTGTGATGAAGCCTACACACGGTCGGAATTTCCGACAACATGGTCCTATCTCACATTTTCCGTCAGAAAATCCGACCGTGTGTACGGGGCATAAGGGTGTAAATTTTTGATTTCACTCCTCGCTGCCTATCACAGTTTCGGAGGCCATGGAATGCCCAGATGGCACAACCCCCCCCCCCAAATGACCCCATTTTGGAAAGCAGACACCCCAAGCTATTTGCTGAGAGGTATGGTGAGTATTTTGCAGACCTCGCTTTTTGTCACAAAGTTTTGAAAATTCTAAAAAGAAAAAAAAATACATTTTTCTTTTCTTTCTTAATTTTCAAAAACAAATGAGAGCTGCAAAATACTCACCATTCCTCTCAGCAAAGAGCTTGGGGTGTCTACTTTCCAAAATAGGGTAACTTGGGGGGGGGGTTTGTGCCATCTTGACAACTTTGTGCAAAAAAAAAAAAAAGTTTGTCATTTTCCCGCAACTTGTAGTATTCCATGGACTCAACATGCCTCTTAGCAAATAGCTTGGGGTGTCTACTTTCCAAAATGGGGTCATTGGGGGGGGGGGGGGGTGGTTGAACTGTCCTGGCATTTTATGGCCTTCAAAACTGTGATAGGTAGTTAGGAGTAAAATAAAAAATTTACGCCCTTAAAAAACCTGAAGGCGGTGCTTGGTTTTCGGGGCCCCGTACGCGGCTAGGCTCCCAAAAAGTCCCACACATGTGGTATCCCCATACTCAGGAGAAGCAGCTAAATGTATTTTGGGGTGCAAATTCCACATATGCCCATGGCCTGTGTGAGCAATATATAATTTAGTGACAACTTTTTGTCATTTTTTTTTTTTGTCATTATTCAATCACTTGGGACAAAAAAAAAAAAATAATATTCAATGGGCTCAACATGCCTCTCAGCAATTTCCTTGGGGTGTCTACTTTCCAAAATGGGGTAATTTGGGGGGGGTTTTGCTGAGGCATATCGAACGTGCAGAGTTCCTGGCGGGCTCGGCACGTGCAGCTTGCGAACACGCCGGAGCTCATCCTTAGTTGAGACACAGGATCTTCCATTCTATTACTACGGTAGGACCCACTAATTTGGGGTACTTTGTCACAGTAAGTGGGCTTAGCACTATATGACCATATAGTGTGACCAAACCCCCGTATTTTTTTTTTTAATATGTTCAGGTGTTTTTAACTAGCCTTGGGGGCGTGGCCGGCATGGCGGACTGAGTGGATGTGTTCCCTAAGAGCTCCTGGAGTATAGCTTATACTATCATCCGTATATTGAAAAACTGAGCTGGATCGAGACTCCCCTGGTAACTGGATGCCTTCCAGAACTCCTGGCATACAAAAGCGGGGTAAGAAACTTAAATTTCCCCCAAATATTCCAGAAGACAGCAGCCCGGTCTCCTGCTCCTCAGGCCCTCCTGCGCGCCATTCTAATATGGCGTCGCAGACAGACCATGAGGAGGATCTCCTTGCTACTAACCCGGGCATATCTGAGATCATGGCAGCTATAACATCCTGTCAGGCGGCTGTTACCACTTGCCAATCCGCCCTGGCTTCTAAAATTGAGGAGGTTCAGCTGGATGTGGGCTTGCTGAGGCAGGACTTCGATAAAATCAGGTCTAGAGTGTCGGAGGCTGAGAGGCGCGTAGGCACGGTGGAAGATACAGTCACAGACCATGCAGCTTCGATCGCACCCTCCAGACGAAGGTTAAGGCTCTTGAATATCGAGCTGAGGACGCCGGGAACCGCAGCCGGCGGAATAACCTACGTATAGTGGGTCTCCCAGAAGGTGTGGAGGGGAGGTCACCGGCCCTGTTTGTTGAGGACTTGCTGCGTACTTTGCTTCCAGATGCACAGCTCTCCCCTTACTTTGCGGTTGAGAGAGCGCACCGTGTTCCGCCTAGACCCGGTCCTGAAGGAGCCCCTCCCCGCACTCTTATTCTAAGGCTACTGAACTTCCGCGATAGAGATGAGCTGCTGAGGGCCTCACGGGCTGCGGGCGAATTACCGTACCGGAATGTCAAACTTCTCCTGTTCCCAGACTATACCATGGAAACCCAGCGGCAGCGCCGTTCGTTTGATGCAGTGAAGGCTGGCCTGAGGAGAAGAGGAGTGAAATATAGTATCTTGTTTCCTGCAAAGCTTCGGGTGGTGGATGGTGAGTCGATCCGTTTCTTCACTAATCCCAAGGACGCGGCTGCCTGGCTGGAGACCCTGCCGCCGTAGGGCGTGAGGAGGACTCTTTGTCGCTTAGATGCTATGTGGATGAAATCAGCCGAGATACTGTTCTCCTTTTTGGTTATGTTTATCTTGTTTTTTTTTCCCTGCTGCTGTAACATAAGTGATCCGTGTACACTCCTTTTGCACATACACCCTCCTATATACCTGGACACAGTTGATGAGGTGTGGCATGGGAGAACTGGTCGGGAGGTGTATCACCCACTCTGTCTCAGGACTGCCTTACCCGGGTGTTCACGGAGGGGTGTAGAAGGCTGGTGCTTTTAGATACAGACCCGCTTTGTGTCTCTGACTGGCGACTTCGATCTACCCCTGTTTTGCCCTTTCTGGCAGTATATGCACTGATACTCCTGTATGTTAATGGGTAATGGAATGCAGCAGTTACTTAAGTATGTGCCCCTGCTCAGGCAGGTGATTTTCAGGTTTTTCTTTTTGCTTTTAAATTTTTCAGTTATACTACTCCATGGCTCAGGGATGAGTTTCCCTGTGTATACTCACATCTAGACTCCCTACTAGGGGTAATGGAATAACAACTGTTGCCGGTAGCACGACCCCATTTTGTTGGCTATAGTCCCTGGACTATGGGTTTTCGGGGATTTAAGTGTGCCTCACTGTTCCGAGGCACGCGGGGTGGGGGGGGAGGGGGAAGTTGGCACTCACTTGCCTTTGTTGGGTGTTATGGTTTTACTTCAATTATGTATTCAGTGTTGGTCTTTTGTGGTTAAAGAAGGTGAAATGTGTAATCGGCCCTTATGGCTGTGCTTATTTAGGAGGTCTGTCGCAGGCATGTGGGAGGGCCGCGGGCGGTACTTTTTGGCTGCTCTGGCTCGTGTTGCCTCTGTCCGCAGGCCTGTTGCAGACATTTCCATGCCTCTCCTCATGGCTACATGTTTAGTGGTGGCGTGGAATGTGCGGGGGGCTTAACTCCGCTTATAAAGCGCTCGCTGGTACTTAATTAATCTGAAGAAGCTCTGCCCCCAGGTGTGTGTTCTTCTGGAGACACATTTGATGGGTTCCCGTATTCTGAGTTTAAAACGAGCCTGGGTGGGTGCTCACTACCACGCACCCTACTCTAACTACGCTAGAGGTGTTACTGTATTAGTGCACAGATCCCTGCCTTTTCAGCTCATGGATGTTAAAATCGACTCGGGGGGGTAGGTATGTACTTCTGCACGCCCTGCTTTCTGAAGTCCGGGTGGTGATTGTGGGTCTGTACCTGCCCCCCCCCCACCCCCCGCCGATATAGGTGTGCTTCATGTGCTGATGCAGCAGGTTACACTTTATAATGTTGAAAATGTACTCTTTATTGGTGATTTTAACATGGCTCCCTCTCCAACTATGGACAGACTCCATGCTTCTGGTCCTCCGCAGCTAGGGTTATCCTGCTGGGCTTCCACATTTCACATGACAGACGTTTGGCGTCACTTTCACCCCTCTGACAGGGAATACACATGACTATCCACCACATACTGGACATTGTCCCGCATTGACCTCATTTTTGCCTCAGAGGCCTTACTGCGTAGAGTGATCTCTACGGAGCTCCTCTTGCGTGGAATTTTGAATCATGCTCCGGTATCTGTTACATTTAGGCTCTCTGAGGAGGTGGGTGTCAGAACTTGGAGGCTGTCCAAATATTGGATTATGGACCCAGATATACAGGAGGAGATGCCGGAGGAACTCTGTAATTTTTGGAATGGGAATGCAGGCTCAGCTGGACCTTTAGTGGTTTGGGACACCCTCAAGCCGTGGCTTAGGGGATCATATATGGCGCGTATTGCTGCCAAGAAGCGGCGGTCTGTGCAGTCTCTGAGGCATCTGGAGGAGCAGGCACGGTTAAGGGAGGCTGACTATGTAAGAGCTCCTAATCAAGGAACCTATGTCCCCCGGCAGGATACCCTGAGGGAACTGTCCCTACTCAGGGTTGAACTCACTAAAAAGGCTATGCTGGATAGTGCCCAGCGGGTGTTTGAATTTGGGGACAAAAATGGGAGGCTATTGGCGTGGCTGGCTAAGGGACAACATGCAGTGACCCACATTGGCAGAGTAAGGGATCTGGATGGTCGCATCTTGACTGATTCAGCGGATATAAATGCTAGATTTCTGACATTCTACCAGACACTATACTCTTCTAGGGCAACTTTCCTCACCTCTGAACTCATTGAATATCTTAACCTGATCCCTCTCCCTTCTCTGGAAACAGCAAAAAGTGAGGACTTGGATAGAGAAATTTCACTTGAAGAAGTGCAGGAAGCATTGAAATGTATGCAGGCAGGTAAATCACCAGGGCCGGATGGTATTCCTATCGAATTCTATTCTACTTACCAAGAATTTTTGGCCCCTAAGTTCACCTCATTGCTACACCAGTCCCTTGACCTGGACTCCCTTCCGGAGTCATGGTCTGAGGCGATAGTGGTATTGGTGCCCAAGCCTGGTAAGGACCCAGAAGAATGTGCCTCCTACCGGCCTATTTCTCTGATCAACGCTGATGCCAAGTTGTTGGCGAAAATTCTAGCACGTAGGCTCAGTAAGGTGATAGAGGACCTTGTTCATGTAGATCAAACCGGGTTCATGCCGGGTAAGGGCACAGATATCAATATCCGTCGTTTAATTCTTAATTTGGCCACTCCCCATCAAAATGTAGGTACAAGAGTCATAGCCTCTCTGGACGCGGAGAAGGCTTTTGACTCCGTAGAGTGGGAGTACCTATGGGAGGTGTTGAGGAGATTTGGAGTTGGACCTAGATTTTTACGTTGGTTAGAGTTGCTATATAGAGCCCCTAGAGCAAGGATAAGGGTTAATAACACCCTCTCAGATTTCTTTCTCCTCCAGAGGGGGACCCGTCAGGGCTGCCCTCTGTCCCCAAGTCTCTTCTCGATATTGCTGGTTTCGCTCTCTCCCCCCCCCCTCGTTTCCTAATGGATCCCCTAAATCCTCCCTCCCCCTCCGGTTTTCCTCCTTCTCATTCCTCCCCCCCCCCCCCCATTTTTTGTTTTTCTTACCATTACTGATACGAACCAGTCAAGTTGCTTATGATATGCACTTTATGTATCGTTTCTTCTGTAAGACATGGGTGTATTATTCTGTGGCCATTCACTGTTCTGATCTACTCTATATTGTATACCATTTCTTTTTCAATAAAGACCAACCTTGTTGTTAAAAAAAAAAAAAAAAAAAAAAAAAAACTAGCCTTGCAGGAAATGTCATTCTTGAATGTGGGCCCTGTAATATGTTTTGTACTGTTTGTTGGTCTATTAGCAGCACCATCTTGAATCTAAAAGCATTTTAGGGTGTGCCCCCCAAATATGTTTTTGCATGCTGAGTATAGCTAACAGAGACAGCGTGTACAGATTGTACACGCTGCCCCCACACATACACTGCTAACCTGACGCTCTGCATTATTATTATTAAATAAGAGTCTAATTGCAATGCTGACATGCTGAAATCTCTCAACCAGTGGATCGCTCAATTAATATCAGTGCTAAGCACCCAGAATAAGCCGACCGTGCTGTAGCCATCTTTCGGCTATGGCCCGGTCGGCAAGTGGTTAAAACAACACGTAATAAAACTACTCACAATGATAGATAAAAATCACACTTAAAATAGTCTTTGACTTGTGACAATCTGTCCACTGGTAGCAGTCTCCAGATCCTATGAAGAGGACGTACAAACCACTGCTGGCTGACGCTTCTTCAGAGCCTAACAGTGTTCATTTCTTACAACTACTTAAAGGGGTTGTAAAGGTAAAATTTTTTTTTTTTTAAATAACAAACATGTTATACTTACCTTCACTGTGCAGCTCGTTCTGCACAGAGTGGCCCCGAACATGCTCTTCTGGGGTCCCTCGGCAGCTGTTTCAGCTCCTCCCCGCAAGCATTAACCACCTTAATGCGAGCTCCCTCGCATGGTGGTTAGTGCTTGCGGGCGCGCTCCCGTGATACAGCCGGCGGCTATAGCCGTTCACTGTATCACTCGGCCCCGCCCCCCAGCGCGCCGCATCATTGGATGTGATTGACAGCAGCGCGAGCCAATGGCTGCGCTGCTTCCAATCCATCCACTGTAGCCAATCAGCGGCCAGGGTAAGCGGAGGAATAGATGTCGGGAACGAGAAGCTGACTTTCGAGGCATCAGGTAAGTAAAACGGGGGGGGGGGCTGGGGGCGGCGGTATTGTCAGACGTTTTTTCACCTTAATGCATAGAATGCATTAAGGTGAAAAAATGTTTATCTTTACAACCCCTTTAAATATATGTGCTCATGAAGGAGGCACAAATCAGACAGACTTTGGTGCCCCTCCCATGTAGGTGGGCGGACCTTGGCACAGCATCATGGAAACCACCTGTGTACACACACCCACATATAGGGATGCGTAGTGGGCACCCGTGCACAACACACAAGTACACGCATGCACCCAAAGGGGTTAATCCAAAAAAAGCCCCTGCAGCTAAACCAGCCCACAGACACAGCAACAACAATGATATCACGCACTGACAGATCCACACACAATGCGACACATCACTCCAACCAGGCAGGCACCGATCCCACACATACGGCCACATGCATGAGCAAACTATGTGTAAAGATGGTGCACACCGGCCTGCACACGGAAGGCACCGGGAGGAAAATCAGAGCAACCAACATCAGCAAGGGCACCCACACTGGCATCCGCACACTGAAGTCAAGCCATCAGACAGTTGCAAATCAGTGGTCTTGCTATCAGACGAGTATTTTTTGGTTGGATTTTGAACACACAAAAACTAAATATAACATAATGGATGTGTGACAGCTCTGTATAATCATTATATTATATGTTACATCACCCTCTCTAACATTTACAATACGGTAAGATTTTACTGTGGCATTTTAAAGATACAGCGCCCCAAATACCAACCCATTGGCTACATAGTGACATAATTGCAATATTGCAAATTGGGTTAAAAAATTTTTTCCCATTGGACCAATACATTTACAATGCAGATGTGTCATACACACCCCCCTCTATGATATCTTACAATACAGTAACATTTTACTGTGGAAATTTAAAGATACAGAGCCCCAAATACCAATCCATTGGCTACATAGTGACATTTTTCCAATACTTCTAAATGGGTTAAAAAAAAATTTTCCCATTGGACCAATACGTTTACAATGCAGATGTGTCATACACTCCCCCCTCTATGATATCTTACAATACGGTATGATTTTACTGTGGAAATTTAAAGATACAGAGCCCCAAATATCAACCCATTGGCTACATAGTGACATTTTTGCAATATTGCAAATTGGGTTCAAAAAATTTTTTCCCATTGGACCAATACGTTTACAATGCAGATGTGTCATACACACCCCCCTCTATGATATCTTACAATACGGTAAAATTTTACTGTGGAAATTTAAAGATACAGAGCCCCAAATACCAACCCATTGGCTACATAGTGACATTTTTCCAATACTTCTAAATGGGTTAAAAAAAAAAATTTCCATTGGACCAATACGTTTTCAATGCAGATGTGTCATACACACCCCCCCTCTATGATATATTACAATACGGTAAGATTTTACTGTGGAAATTTAAAGATACAGAGCCCCAAATACCAACCCATTGGCTACATAGTGACATTTTTGCAATATTTCAAATTGGGTTCAAAACCAATTCTCCCATTGGACCAATACGTTTACAGTGCAGATATAAACACCCAAATATCTGTACATTGGCTAGTTACAATCAATATATGCCCTAAATATTAGCCCATTCATCGAAATTGATGTTTTCATAAATTTATATATATATATATATATATATATATATATATATATATATATATATATATATATATATATATATATATATATATATATATATATAAAGAGTCCAAAGGGTTGCTGCACTTAAAAACTTTTGGTTGCTTTATTTCATGTAGTCACATGGAAAAATACAAAGCAAGCACAATCTTTCCAGACGTAATCATGACATTAAATGCCTATATAATGCAGATATGGATGGATTATGTTTTGGGCTAGTATGCTTGCGCCCTTCCTAAGATCCGTCAGAGCATATCTAACAGGTTTACTGCAATCAATCCTTTAAATACAAATTAGTGGTATACATCACATGTGGAAACAATATGGTTGATTGATTCAATTCATAGTATATTCATCACCTATGCAGATACGTGTTTTTTACACCATAGACACAAGATCTAACAATTCGCAGCCGATATCCTTATCTCATCATTCTTATTCTCCAAATGTGTTATATGAACCTATGAAAAATACATACATAGCATAGATAGAATGAGCATACCCATATACAGACCTCCCTATTTCAAAACACATTTCTATTTTCATTTTCATTTTTATTATCACTTATAAATCAATACTGTTAAATAAACAAATAAAGATCCAAATCAACATTTAAACCATATGGAGCAATAGTATTTAGAAAATGTATCCAATAAACTTCTCTTTTTCTTAGGGTTATTTCACGGTTACCCCCCCCCCCCCCCCTCCTATTTTTCTCTATTCCCTCTAGGACCATATACTTTAATTGTGATGCATTATGTCCATATTCCACGAAATGTCTGGCTAATGGTAGTTGTGTTAATTTGTCACGTATTGAATATTTGTGTCTTGCTATCCTGTCTTTTACTTTTTGTGTAGTTTCTCCAACATACACTAAACCACATGGGCACTTAATGGCATATATGACATATGATGATTGGCAAGTGTAATACCCACGTATAGGGATATTGAAGCCCCTGTGTGGATGTGCAAAAACTTTTCCTTTTATCATGGAGTTGCATTGTATGCATGACAAACACGGATACGATGCAAGGTTTTTTTTGTCCTAAAAAAGTTGGTTTAATAAATGTGGATGTGGGTTGGTCCGATTTTATTAGTCGATCCCGTATTGTTCTACCTTTCCTATATGAAGACATGGGGGGATTCCCAAATTCCTGTATCATCGGATAACTAGTTCTTAAAAGGTTCAAATGTTTTTTAATTATCTTATAGAGGTTTTTAGAAAAAGGGTGGTATTGCGTAATAAAGGGAATTCTCTTTGTTTCTCTATGGGTTGTTACATTAGGGTCAGTATTGAGAGATTCCGTATCAACTAAGGTTCGGGGGTATCTTCTATTGATGAGTTTATTTTTCATTTCTTTGAGTCTCTGGTCTTGGCACAGGGGATCACTCACGATCCGCTGTACCCTCAGCATTTGACTTTTTGGAATAGACGAGAAAACATTAGGGGGATGAAAGCTGTTAAAGTGTAATAACTGGTTACGATCTGTGGGTTTCACATACAGATCAGTACTAATCTGTGTGTTACTCAACTTCAATGTAGTGTCTAGAAAAGAAATCCTGTCTTTACCAATTTCAATATTAAATTTCAGGCCAGGTAATAAATAGTTAATATATTTATCGAACAGAAATAGGCTCTCCATATAGCGAAAATATCGTCCACAAATCTATACCAACAATGGTAATGTTGGAGAAATAGTTCATTCACATAAATAAAAGAGGTTTCTATCATATTCATAAATGCATTCGCATATGGGGGTGCAACATTTGAGCCCATCGCTGCCCCATTTAGTTGCAAAAAATGAGTATCCTTAAAGAGAAAATAGTTTTCCTCAAGGACAATTCTCAATAGTTCTAGAAGGAACGAGATCTGTTCAGTTTTATAGATACCTGATTGGGTTAACAGTCGTTGACATGCCTCTATTCCCAAACTATGAGGGATGATAGTAAACAGACTGGAGATGTCCCATGATATCAGGACGGAATCTGGTGACAACTTAATATCCTGAATTTTAGTCAAGAAATCTGTAGTGTCTTTGATATACGATTTGATATTTAACAATAATGGTGTTAGACATTTGTCCAAATATTGTGCTAAATGGGTTGTCACAGATTCCATACCCGATACAATGGGACGTCCCGGGGGGTTTTTTGGGTCTTTATGGATTTTTGGTAACATATATAATACTGGTGTAACCGGATATTCACACACCAAAAATTCCATAGTTTCGTCATCAATAATTTTATCCTTAACCGCATTCATAAGGATTTTTTTGATTCTTTTTTGTACTCTAAAGACTGCACTAGAATCAAGTTTTCTATATGTAAGGGTGTCACCAAGATGTTTCATCACTTCATTTTCATACATAGGGGTGTCCATTACCACAATAGCTCCCCCCTTGTCAGCCGGTTTGATGGTGATATCGCGCCGGGCTGACAAGGAGTTTAATGCTGTAATCTCATCTTTATTCAAATTATGGGGTATATGATCTATTTTATTCCTATCACACAAGAATTTCTTTATGTCATTTTCCACTTTGTCTATATACACCTCCACTGCAGCACATGAGGTGGGGGTACTTTAGTGCTTTTCAATTTTAAACCCATATTTTTAATTGATAATATAAGTGATTCCTTATTTGTGGTAATCGACCCACCTGAGAAATGTGCTTTAAATCTTAATTGTCTGTAAAATCTATACAAATCCTGCTTAAGTACAAAATCATCCATTCTTTCTTTAGGGCAAAAGCCCAAACCCTTATTTAATACACTAAGTTCGGCTTCAGACAAAATAATGAAAGAAATGTTATGTACCAGGTTTTCTTCTAGTGTCTCTGTCGGTTCTGCCGTCTGGTAGTTACACCTCCCGTTGCGTCTTTTCTTGATTCTCCGGCCGCCCCTCCTGGTCCGGGTTCGGTCATGTTTACTGGTAAAAAAGGAGTAGTGGATGTGTTGTTTGATGATCCAGTAGATGTGATAGATGAGTTGGAGCTAGTGAATTGTTTGCGCTGTATTTTCCTATGTCCTTTTGGGTGATGGTATATGGGATCCGTCCAGTTATAGACACGATCACTTTTGTAGTCTTCCCGGTCCCGCTCAAGTTTTGTACATTTGTGAAGCTGGACATTAGTACGAAATTTCTCCAATTTATCTTTGTTAGTTTTCTTAAATTCCATTAGTTCCTCTTGATTTGAACATTGTTGTAGTTGTTCTTCCAATTGGACAATCTCCTGCTGTACAAGAGTTCTTTCTTGTTGCAAAAATTGTACAGTTAATGTCATGATATCAAAGGAACATTTATTTAGAATTTGTGCAAACTTGGTTTTGAAGTCCATATTTTGTGAAAATAAAGTTGGAATTAAACGAACTCTTAATCCTCTGGGGATCATTTGCATCTTATAGTATTCCGCTAGTGTTACCTCGTGTAGTTCCATTGTAATAGCTCTGTGTGAGCTTCTCTATTTTCTTGATTAGTTGTATTGGGGATGACTGGGTCAGAAAATCTCTGGATCCCATAGTGTCTGTGAAGATCCTTGAGGCCTCAGTTTCAGAAAAAGAGTATAAGCCACTCGTTGCCATCCTTGTGATGATTCCACACAAAATAGCTGGTGCTCGTTCTCAAGGGAAGAATATATTCAAATCGTAGAGGAGAGCCGCACCCAGCTTAAGATTCAGTGCCAGCAATCAGGTCTTCCCACGGACCTTATATATAGAAAAAGAGTCCAAAGGGTTGCTGCACTTAAAAACAGGAATTCTGGAATCCCCCCATGTCCTCATATAGGAAAGGTAGAACAATACGGGACCAACTAATAAAATCGGACCAACCCACATCCACATTTATTAAACCAACTTTTTTAGGACAAAAAAAACCTTGGATCGTATCAGTGTTTGTCATGCATACAATGCAACTCCATGATAAAAGGAAAGGTTTTTGCACATCCACATAGGGGCTTCAATATCCCTATACGTGGGTATTACACTTGCCAATCATCATATGTCATATATGCCATTAAGTGCCCATGCGTTTTAGTGTATGCTGGAGAAACTACACAAAAAGTAAAAGACAGGATAGCAAGACACAAATATTCAATACGTGACAAAAAAACACAACTACCATTAGCCAGACATTTCGTGGAATATGGACATAATGCATCACAATTAAAGTATATGGTCCTAGAGGGAATAGAGAAAAATAGGAGGGGGGGGGGGGGGGTAACCGTGAAATAACCCTAAGAAAAAGAGAAGTTTATTGGATACATTTTCTAAATACTATTGCTCCATATGGTTTAAATGTTGATTTGGATCTTTATTTGTTTATTTAACAGTATTGATTTATAAGTGATAATAAAAATGAAAAAAACATAGAAATGTGTTTCGAAATAGGGAGGTCTGTATATGGGTATGCTCATTCTATCTATGTATGTATTTTTCATAGGTTCATATAACACATTTGGAGAATAAGAATGATGAGATAAGGATATCGGCCGCGAATTGTTAGATCTTGTGTCTATGGTGTATAAAAACATGTATCTGCATAGGTGATGAATATACTATGAATTGAATCAATCAACCATATTGTTTCCACATGTGATGTATACCACTAATTTGTATTTAAAGGATTGATTGCAGTAAACCTGTTAGATATGCTCCGACGGATCTTAGGAAGGGCGCAAGCATACTAGCCCGAAACATAATCCATCCATATCTGCATTATATAGGCATTTAATGTCATGATTACGTCTGGAAAGATTGTACTTGCTTTATAATTTTTCCATGTGACTACATGAAATAAAGCAACCAAAAGTTTTTAAGTGCAGCAACCCTTTGGACTCATATATATATATTTATGAAAACATCAATTTCGATGAATGGGCTAATATTTAGGGCATGTATTGATTGTAAGTAGCCAATGTACAGATATTTGGGTGTTTATATCTGCATTGTAAACGTATTGGTCCAATGGCAGAATTGGTTTTGAATCCAATTTGAAATATTGCAATTATGTCACTATGTATCCAATGGGTTGATATTTGGGGCGCTGTATTTTTAAATCTCCACAGTAAATTCATACCGTATTGTAAGATATCATAGAGGGGGGTGTGTATGACACATCTGCATTGTAAACGTATTGGTCCAATATGAGAATTTTTTTTTAACCCATTTAGAAGTATTGGGAAAATGTCAGTTTGTAACCAATGGATTGGTATTTTGGGCTCTGTATCTTTAAATTTCCACAGTAAAATCTTACCGTATTGTAAGATATCATAGAGGGGGGTGTGTATGACACATCTGCATTGTAAACGTATTGGTCCAATGGGAGAATTGGTTTTAAACCCAATTTGAAATATTGCAATTATGTCACTATGTAGCCAATGGGTTGGTATTTGGGGCTCTGTATCTATAAATTTCCACAGTAAAATCTTACCGTATTATAAGATATCATAGAGGGGGGTGTGTATGACACATCTGCATTGTAAACGTATTGGTCCAATGGAAATTTTTTTTTTTTTATCCCATTTAGAAGTATTGGAAAAATGTCACTATGTAGCCAATGGGTTGATATTTGGGGCTCTGTATCTTTAAATTTCCACAGTAAAATCATACTGTATTATAAGATATCATAGAGGGGGGTGTGTATGACACATCTGCATTGTAAACGTATTGGTCCAATGGGAGAAATATTTTTTAACCCAATTTGCAATATTGCAAAAATGTCACTATGTAGCCAATAGGTTGATATTTGGGGCTCTGTATCTTTAAATTTCCACAGTAAAATCATACCGTATTGTGAGATATCATAGAGAGGGGTGTGTATGACACGTCTGCATTGTAAACATATTGGTCCAATGGAAGATTTTTTTTTTAACCCATTTAGAAGTATTGGAAAAATGTCACTATGTAGACAATGGGTTGGTATTTGGGGCTCTGTATCTTTAAATTTCCACAGTAAAATTTTACCGTATTGTAAGATATCATAGAGAGGGGTGTGTATGACACATCTACATTGTAAACGTATTGGTCCAATGGGAGAAATTTTTTTGAACCCAATTTGCAATTATGCAAAAATGTCACTATGTAACCAATGGGTTGATATTTGGGGCGCTGTATCTTTAAATTTCCACAGTAAAATTTTACCGTATTGTAAGATATCATAGAGAGGGGTGTGTATGACACATCTGCATTGTAAACGTATTGGTCCAATGGGAGAATTGGTTTTGAACCCAATGTGAAATATTGCAATTATGTCACTATGTAACCAATGGGTTGATATTTGGGGCGCTGTATCTTAAAATTTCCACAGTAAATTCATACCGTATTATAAGATATCATAGAGGGGGGTGTGTATGACACATCTGCATTGTAAAAGTATTGGTCCAATGGGAAAATTTTTTTTTTAACCCAATTTGCAATATTGCAAAAATGTCACTATGTAGCCAATGGGTTGATATTTGGGGCTCTGTATCTTTAAATTTACACAGTAAAATCATACCGTATTGTAAGATATCATAGAGGGGGGTGTGTATGACACATCTGCATTGTAAACGTATTGGTCCAATGGGAAATTTTTTTAACCCAATTTGAAATATTGCAATTATGTCACTATGTAGCCAATGGGTTGGTATTTGGGGCGCTGTATCTTTAAATTTCCACAGTATAATCTTACCGTATTGTAAATGTTAGAGAGGGTGATGTATGTGTGACAACTCTGTGTAATCATTATTTCATATATTACATTACGTTATATTTCGTTTTCTGTGTTGAATATCCAACCAAAAAAACTTGTCTGATAGCAAGACCACTGATTTGCAACTGTCTGATGGCTTGACTCCAGTCATCCGCACCAACCCAGCAAAAGCTACATATATCTGCCATCCGAGGGGGAGTCCCGTCATCCCCAAACGTAAACCGCACACTGTAGACAATCATTGATGCATTACCTTGGATGAGCGCTGCAATGCCCACGAGCGGCGGCTGGAACGCACGCCATATTTGTTGTTATTTTTTATTCGGTCCAGACAGCGGAAATGGAGGCTGAGCGTCATTTCCTGTGCGCCCGCTGTCGCGCTGAATGTAAGTCAGCAGTGGGAAATGCCTTGCGCCATAATATTGAAGGCATACCATAGAGGCCAAAGGCGGACACATGACCAGGCTCACAGGGAATAAACAGCCACACCAATAAATGAAAGGTGAATGAATATAAAGAAAAAATGATGAAAAATGAATAGCTGGAAATAAAATGAAGAAAAAGAAAATGAAAAAAATGAAGAAAAAATATATAGAAAAAATAAAGAGAAAATATAAAGAAATAATAAAAAAAATAGAGAGAGAGAAAAATGTGTGGAAAATAGGTAGAAAAATATGAAAAAATAAATTAAATGAAAATATAAATAAAAATATAATTTAAAACAAAAAAGTGGTGGATGATAATGTGCACATAGGAAAAAGAAAAAGAAAAAAAGAAGAAGAAAGAGAACTGCAGGCTAAAGTGGATAGAAATACATAGTGCAAAGACACAGACGGTACAAATTGCATCTGTACAATCACATACAATCGCACCCCCACAAGTAAAGTGTGTATACACATGCACGCAAAAGGGGCATAGCTGTCAGTGTGAATAATTACTAGATAAGTCGTTATGTGTGTAAGGACAACACACATAAATTAGGTATTTCAAATTACCAATATCTTCTGAAAGCATGTGCCTAAAGCAAAAGGGGCTAGTGGAACATGCACATCTATCTATAAAAAACAACTGTGTCTGTACATGTGTGCAACAGTGCACATACCAGGACACATGCAAGAGATGAAGACATGTACTCTAGATACAAATATAAATATAAATAGTGCATATTGAATAGACGCATAGTTCTGCATTTAAAATGGTATACAATAACATTTTCATAAATATAACAAGGTCGAGGATACCCAATCAAATAGATTTTTCTAAAAAAATATATATATGCGTTTATATGTGTACACATACACCTTTCAAAGCACCCTTGGCTATGAAAAAAGATCGCAATTGATAAACTATTGGGGACACATATATACATATACATACACGCATAAATATATATATATATATACAACATATTACAAAGACAGAAATATAAAGCAATAATAAAACAATATGTGAACATGAATTTTATCGCACGGACTGTGAGTATTAATAAATATCATATTTACAAATAGTGTACAAATGGTAATGCATATGTGGATAGTGGATATTAGTAAAGATATATATATAAAAACAAAAAAGGGGGGCACCCTTCTAAAAACCTCTAAAATCGAAATTTTAAAAAATGTTTAAAAATCTTACAAAGATTTTTCTAAAAATATTTTCATTGGAGCCAACCTGAGTCCTAGGTCCCACATGAGCGGTAATGCACCTCATATTGGATATACTAGATAGAAAGAAGGAATGCACAAGGGCCTATACAGCAGCAAACTCTATACCACTTTAACACTATTTTGTGTATTTCGGGGTCTTCATTGAGGCCTCCGGGGGCAATGCTGCCAAGGGTGAAAATCTAGTAGGCC
Organism: Aquarana catesbeiana; assembly: GCF_042186555.1. Taxonomy (NCBI): domain Eukaryota; kingdom Metazoa; phylum Chordata; class Amphibia; order Anura; family Ranidae; genus Aquarana; species Aquarana catesbeiana. Next base: position 127,111,142 of record NC_133330.1, read on the forward strand.
TCACGTTTACATAGTCTCTGGTGTTTCCTCCCTGGGTCTAGCCCCCCCGATTGACTCAATTCCAAAAACCCTCATACCTGCGGGGTCTCCTTGATGAGCCTCTAAAAAATGGTGAGGAACTGGGTATTTATCTTGTAGATTAATGATACCACACTTGTGTTCTCCTATTCTGACCCTCATAGGGCGCTGAGTTCGGCCGACATAGAGACGACCACAAGGGCAAATGATGCCATAAACTATGGCACTATGGCTTTTACTGCTATATTTTCACTCTTGTAATGCAACAATCACTCAACTAATATCAGCCATCTCAGTGCGATCCTGACCTTCTGCTATAATTAGGGCCATGCAACTAGCTCTTAAACAATAGCAGTAACAGGCGTGTGCTGTGAGGACCCGTGTGCAGTGAACGCCCAAGTGCTGCAAGTACCGTGTGAGTATTGTAGCATAACTGAGTATTATGGTATAACCGGGTATTGTTGGGTAACTCAGTATTGTGGATTAACTGTATTTAGTACTGAGAGTAATCTGAGTAATACGGTATAACCGAGTACTGTTGAGTAACTGTGTATTGTTGAGTACTGCTAAGTAACTGTGTATTGCTGTGAGTACCCGTGTGCTGTGAATACCCGTGTGCTGTTGATCAGTAGTGTCAGGAAGCTAGTTGTCAGTTAACTGGACATAGCATAATTACCATTAAATTAGTTGGTACTGGCAGGTATGAAGATGCGACTTGGTGTACATCTTGCGGCATGTATGCGTTCCTTGATCGAGGGCGAATACTCCTGCACAAAATGTAAGCTCGTTGTTTCCCTGGAAGCCCAGGTCCTAAATCTAGGGCAGTGTTTCTCAACTCCAGTCCTCAAGGAGCCCCAACAGGTCATGTTTTTCAGGATTTGCCTCAGATGAAAAAGGCAGTGAAACTGATCAAATCACCTTTGCAGTGGCATGAACAGACACGCTGACTGAGCGTGTTGCCCAGTGATCCCTGGGGGCTCCAGGAAGATGGGTTGTGGTGTTCGGCAGGCTCCAGACCGGCTAAAGCATGTCCACACGCCACCGTACAGCTGCACCTCTGCCTGGTGGTGGTGGAAAGAGCCAGGCTAACACTCTCAGAGCTTACCTCTTGGCGCAGAGTGCAGATCCTGGGAGTGCAATTAAAAGAACCCCGGTTCAGGAGGGAAGGAAGTTTGGCTCCGCTGATAGGAGGGGGGGACCAGTGAGGGTCGGATGTGATCCCTCCGTACAGGGCCGAGGAGTGGCAGGCTTTGGAAGGAGTGTTGTAGCACATGGCAATGACCAAATGCCTCTGAGCCCAAAGCAGAGCTGTACATCCCTGGAAAGGGATTTCCCAGGAGAAGGGAGAGACACCTCGGTTTATGCTGGTGGAACGGAGGGTCTGGAGGGGGAGTGTATTGGAGGGGAGGTGGAAGGAATCCCAGGAGGGACGGTGGAATCCCTGGAAGTCATGGTACTACAAAACCCAGCAGTGAATCAGCAAAGGACTTGTGATGAATCCAGAGACAGCCTCTACAGAGCAGGTGCAGTATGTTAACCCTTTGTATGGTGATCCTAATAATGAACTAAGTGCATCTCAATCAGAGCTAATAGTGGATTGGGACTTAAAGCGGAATTCCACCCAAAAATGGAACTTCCGCTTTTCGGAATCCCCCCCTCCGGTCACATTTGGTACCTTTCAGGGGGAGCAGATACCTGTAATACAGGTATTTTGTTGCCACTTCCGGGCATAGATAGCCGAGCCACCCGCAGGTATCTATGCCACTTCCGGCGCCTTCACCCCCGCGCTGTCTTCTGGGAGACACACAGGTCCCAGAATACAGCAGGGAACCAGGAAGTGAAGCCACAAGGCTTCACTTCCTGATTCCCTTACCGAAGATGGCGGTGCCTCCACCCGAGAGCTGAGGTACGGGTCGGCTTCGGGTGCTGACATCGTGGGTGCCCTGGACAGGTAAGTGTCCTTATTTTAAAAGTTTGTAGCTGCTGACTTTAAAAAAAAATAAATAAATTAGGCGGAACTCCGCTTTAAGATAACATTTGAGAGCACTTCCTATAAAGAAAGACACTCAATTACTTATAACCGCTGTTGAACCGCTGCAAACAGGCCGTGGAGGGGTTAGGGGAGGAAATAGGGGCACTGGGATACAAAGTAGAGGAAATGGAGATGGGCCAGGATGATATTAGACAATGAGTGGCTGATATCCAAGATATGACAAAACATCATGAGGGAGTGTTGAATTCTCTGTTAGATCAAATGGATAATCAAGAAAATAGAGATCGTAGGCAAAATATATGTATAAGGGGCCTGCCTGAAATAAAACAACATTTTGAATTGCTTCCAAAGGTGATCAGTCTGTTCCAGTTAATTCTGCAGCCATCTGAACCGGATAAGATTGAAAAAGACAGTCCATTGTGCCCTTGCCCCTACCCCCCAAAATGCAGAAAAACCAAGAGATGTCATTTGTAAACTACATAAATATCCAGTGAAAGAAGCCATCATGAAAGCAACCCGCAATAAATCCATGGTTGATTTTGAAGGTGCACAAATAGCCTTATTTCCAGATTTATCTTATTGTTATTATTATTATTATTATTATTATCATTATTATTATTATTATACAGGATTTATATAGCACCGACAGTTTACGCAGCGCTTTACAACATTAGGGCAGACAGTACAATTACAATACAATTTGATACAGGGGGGAATCAGAGAGCCCTGCTCGTTAGAGTTTACAATTTAGGAGGGAGGGTCAAGTTATACAAAAGGGTAATAGTTGTGGGCTATTGTAGAAGCTAATGTAGAAAATAGTGCAGTTGTTAATTGGAGGCAGGATAGGCTTCTCTGAAGAGGAAAGTTTTCAGGGATCGCCTAAAAGTGGATAAATTTGGAGACAGTCTGACAGATTGGGGTAGCGAATTCCAGAGGATGGGCGAGGCTCGGGAGAATTCCTGGAGGGGGATATGGGAAGAGGTGATGAGGGAGCTAGAGAGCAGGAGGTCTTGGGATGAATGAAGAGGGCGATTAGGTTGGTATTTTGAGACTAGGCTAGTGATGTAGTTGGGGGCAGAGTTGTGGATGGCTTTGTAACTTGTTAGCATTATGAATTTAATTAGTTGGGCAAGTGGCAGCCAATGGAGGGATTGGCATAGAGGGGTAGCAGACACTGTGCGATTTGATAGGTGGATGAGTCTGGCAATAGCATTCATGATGGACTGAAGGGGGGATAGTCTATTTAAAGGTAAGCCAATGAGGAGGGAGTTGCAGTATGTGCACTGAAGAGCACAGTCATGGAGACCAAGGGAGTAAAGTTTTTTTGAGGAGGAGGAGGTGGTTAACCATGTCAAAGGCAGCTGAAAGGTCCAGAAGTAGGAGTACAGTATAGTGTCCGTTGGTTTTTGCAGTTAGTAGGTCATTTGTGAGTTTTAAAAGAGCAGTTTCTGTGGAGTGTTGAGGGCAAAATCCAGATTGAAGGGGATCAAGAAGGTTATTCCTAATGGGGTGGTCACTCAGTTTTTTGTAAACCAGGCGTTCCAGGAGTTTAGAGGAAGAAGGGAGCAAGGAGATAGGGCGTAGGTTGTTAAGATTGGTGGGGTCCAAGGACAGCTCTTTAAGTATGGGGGTGACCAGTGCATGTTTTAGAGCATTGGGGAAAATGCCAGACGCAGGGCCGATCCCAGACGGGGTGCACGGGGTGCAATGCACCAAGGCGCCAGAGAGGTGGGGGCGCTGAAGCGCCAGAGTGCTCCCTTCCCTCCTCCTCCTCCTCTTGATTGTGTCCGGCGGCGGCTCTCCGCCAGTGTTCCAAGAAGAAAGGCGCCGCTGTTTGCTGCTCAAGCCCCTCCTCCTGTCAGAGAAAGAGAGCAGCTGCCAGCCGGAGATGACATCGGAGGCAGAGCGGCTGGTCTCTGCCTGGAGAGAGACCAGCCACACAGTGATGTCGCACGGGGGGGAGCGGAGGAGCGGTCCGTGCCTGACACATTCTCCTCTCTGTGTCTCCCACTCCTGCCTGCTTTGATCTGCTCTGCTCTCCACCCAGGCGGTGCGGCTGGCTGCACACTGTACTCTCCTCTCCAGCTGCCGCCCGGGTGTATTTATGTACCCTAATGGAGGGGGGCTGTACTAATTGGGGGGTCTGTACTAATGGGGGGGCTGTACTAATGGAGAGAGGGTCTGTACTAACGGGGTCTGTACTAATGGAGGGGGGTCTGTCTGGGTGGTCTGTACTCATGGAGGGGGTCTGTACTAACAGAGAGGGGGTCTGTACTAATGGAGGTGGGGTCTGTACTAATGGAGGGGGGTCTGTACTGGGGGGTCTGTACTAATGGAGAGGGGGTCTGTACTAATGGAGGGGGGTCTGTCCTGGGGGGTCTGTACTAATGGAGGGGGGGTCTGTACTAATGGAGGGGGGTCTGTACTAATGGAGGGGGGGTCTGTCCTGTGGGGTCTGTACTAATGGAGAGGGGGTCTGTCCTGGGGGGTCTGTACTAATGGAGGGGGGTCTGTACTAATGGAGGGGGTCTGTACTAATGGGGGGTCTGCAGTGGCGTATCTAAGGTATGGCAGCCATGGCAAGTGCCATGGGCGCCATGGGGTGAAGGGGCGGCAAAAAGTCGCCCTCTGCATGAATAAAAAAACCCAACCTGTCCTCCCAGACTAATATAGCCCCCCGCGCCGCGGCCAGCCTGCAGGATCACAGCGCTGGTGTTCTATCAGATGGCTGTTGGGCTCGGTTTAGGCTGAGGGAGGCCCTGTCAGCAGGGAGGGGCGGGGCAGGGAGCTCCACTGATGCTCTGACCCTGCCCTGCCCCGCCCCATGTACTCTGTATGTGCTCGGAGCACTGACATCGCCTTTCCTGGACCACGAATATTCCCGCCCCCTACCGCCGTAAGCCCCGCCCCTACCATGGAAAGCTCAGCCCCCTGACCTCTGAGAGGTGAGCCCGGCTGGTTAGGTAGGTCTTTCTACCTATAGACTCAGTGTTACTAAACCCTCCCTGACGAGGTTCTTTATCCCCCTGTATAGCTGTGCATTGCTGAAAGCTTAAGTGCCGGTTCACACTGATGCGAGTACATAACGAATGCGATGCGTCAAAAGCACTTTAAATTCGCATGTCGTCCCTGAAGTAATTGTTTTTAATGACGGTCCTTCACATACATGCGTTGTGATTCCTCTACGAATGCGATGCGATAAAAAAAAAGGGTCTTGTGCGAGTTTGCTGCGTTGCGTTGCGAATTTAGTCTCTATAGACATCAATGTAAATCGTTCTGGAATCGCATTTGATGGTTCACATATGTGCGAATTCGTAACCTCCAGCTCCTCCTCCCGGTACTGCCCCCTCACCTCTCCCAGTACCGCCCCCTCACTTCCTGTTTCCTGTCTCATGTCCATATGCAAACAGATAAGATGGCCCCCCGGCGTCGGAACTCCATCGACAATGAGGAGCTCATCAGGCTTGTTCGTGACAGGCCATATATATGGGACAGCCGAATAGCTGAATATAAAAATAATGCCCAGAAGGGCAGAGGCTGGGAAGAAATATGTAAAACTTTATATTCTGACTGGGAAGACTTCACTCTACAAGTTCGCAAACATAAACGTAAGTACCTATTTATTCATCCCACTGACCACCAATGTAAGGGCATGCATCCCACTGACCCCCAATGTAAGGGCATCTATCCCACTGACCCCCAATGTAAGGGCATGCATCCCACTGACCACCAATGTAAGGGCATGCATCCCACTGACCACCAATGTAAGGGCATGCATCCCACTGACCACCAATGTAAGGGCATCTATCCTACAGACCACCAATGTAATGGAGGGGGTCTGTACTAATGGGGGGTCTGCAGTGGCGTATCTAAGGTAAGGCAGCCATACCCACAGACCACAAATCCCACTGACCAGCTGTGTAATGAGCATTGTTCCCACTCACCACCAATAAATTGTTTATGTTTTATTTGATTACAGAACTCATACGTACTAGGAAGCCTGAAGGATACACTTCAAAGACACCAGAGACTGGAGCGTGAAGCACGAAGTGGGTCTGGTGCTGCCCCAAAGCGTCCCTATTCTTTAGCTAGATACCTGGACTTTCTCAAGCCAGTGCTAGAATTAAGGAAGTAAGTTTACATACAAGAATACCTCTCTCTACCATCCCTCTCTAATATACCTGTCCTCCCCCTAACCTTCGCTTCTACCGCTATCATCTTTAGTTAGAATTTCAAGTATCAACTTTTGTATTTCAGCACAAAAGCAAGTTGGGAAGAGGAGGAGAAAGAGGGAGAGGAGCATGCTGCTATTGTTGACGTAGATGAGGGAGTTTCATTCGCTTGCCAAAACATAGAGGAATCATCATCTATTGAGGTAGAGGGTGACGCAATCGATGTACATGAATCATCGACTCAGGAGCAAGATAATGAGTCTACTGACATTTCTACACCTTCCAACAGACGGAAAAAGCTAACATCTACCTCGCGCAGGAAGCGAAGCAGCAGGGCAGCAGAACAGGTGGAAGAACAAGATGAGACAAATCAATTACTCAATATTGTGTCAGGGATCACTGAGCAAATGGATGTTCAGAGATGCCCTCATACAATGTTTGCCCTAAGTTTGGTGCCTCTTCTCAAAGAGGTCTTACCAGAAAAGTACTTCAACATTGCAGTGCAACATTGCATACATTCCTTCACTATTCCAAGCCATGTTTCAGAGCCACTGCAAGAGAGTACTAGTACTCAAAAAATTACACCCTTTTCTGCTGCTCAAAATCCTGCACCAAACCCTTATCCTTCCAGTTTTTCTGACCACCCAAGCATATATGAGACCCCCAGATCAAAAATCCCATATCTGATTCCTCCACCAATTGCTTACTTAATCATCCCTCCAACTAGTACCCCTGGTATAACAAGGGCAATGGAATTGAGACCACGCAAATCAATTCTTCACCATTTACCACAACAAAGCAGAGTTCCACAGCTCTACAATGCCATCCATGCCAAACCGCTATACACCTGTGTCAAGACCTATGGAACAGCCCAAACAAATCAATCCTAGTCCTTATCCCTATAGATATCAATCACTTGAAGATAATTCAATTGAGCCTCCCACAAATGCACAATATAGGCCACCGAGTGAAAAACTGGATAGAGTGATATCCCCGCCTGTGCCTTTGAGGCAAGAAACGCCTGAGCAACAGAGTGTTACAAAATATTTGAATTTATAGATTCAAATATGTTTTAACACTCTGCCTGCAGCCTACCTGTTGAATGGCACTGCCACTTTCATGTTGTTAATCCATATTGGATTTGTTTAGGTTATGTTTTCTATTTTTTAGAGGATTTGCATCCCACCTGACCACCAATGTCAGGACTTGTACCTATGACCAAAATGTAAAGGCACGCATCCTATTGACCAGCAATCCTAACGACCACCAACGTAAGGGCATTTATTGGTGGTCACACAAGCCCTGACATTGGTGGTCTGTGGGATTGGCTGTCCACCAATGCCAGGGCTTGTATCCCACCTCTGACCAAAATGTCAAGGTCTATGATGCGGTTATGCTATATGGGCCCACCACGAGTGAACCACCAGAAGAGTGATATCCCTGTTTGTACCTTTGAAGCTAGTAACACCTGAGAAACAGAACTATTATTTTAAATTGATAGATGCCTACCTGTTAAACGGCACAGCCTTTTTCATGTTGTTAACCATATTGCATTTGTTTACGTTATGTAAAAGTTTTTTGGTCCTACCAACTTTTCAGGTCAGCGTGGATTATGCAGTGGGATACATGTACAAATGTAGGATGAAGAGAGAGAGGTTTAGGTGAGAGGATCATAGGAAGTGAGAGGGTCAGAGGAAGTGAGAGGGTCAGAGGAAGTGAGAGGGTCAGAGGAAGTGAGAGGGTCATACTTGAAAGAAGAGATTGAGTGAGGGAGAGAAAGAATGAAGGGTGAGAGAAAGGGAAGTAGGAGACAGAGTATTATCTCTTGGTTATGTGGTTCTTTACAATGTTTGAAGTTTGAAGTATGATTATTTCCAAAAAATGTTTCAAAAAGTATGTAATTACATGAAGATTACAAATTAAACAAATACAAATTTTTTTGGGAAGAGAACAATGGTGTGATATCTGTCTGCTTACTATGGCACACATCATCGATCTCATGTACCATGACCGTTACAGATTACCTCCTGGAACCTATAAACCCAATTGTAAGTATATTGCTTATCACTGTGTATTTGTCTATTGAAGCACTGATTGGAGACGTCAGGGTTAGGCTACATTGTACGGTTAGGGTTACGGAAAGGGTTAAGGTTATCTGTAGTGAGGAGATGGTATGTGAAGATCGATATGTACACAACACACTGTAAAATAATGACACATGAACAGTATCCTCCAATTCAATTTTTTATTTTCAACTGGGACGCAACACCTACATCATATACGTGAGGCCAAGAGTGGCTCAGCTGCCATGATAAATTAAAAAAAACATACGCATTTCATGGCTATCTGCCTTTTTATTAAATATGTTACCTTAAGGTGACAAGTAATCGCTCAGCTGGCTCCACACTATTTCTATTTATTCATCCCACTGACCACCAATGTAAGGGCATGCATCCCACTGACCCACCAACCCCACTGTCCACCAATCCCACTGTCCACCAAACCCACTGTCCCCCAACCCCACTGACCACCAATGTTGTGGAATGATATTGCATGCTCTGTATGTTGACACAGAAAGTGCCAAAAATAGATGGACACACTGTCGAACAATAAAACTTTATTACATTTATAGAAAAAAAGTACAGATAGTAGACGATGCAGCATTGACAGAGAAAAAGTTATTGGTCTTTATTAAATGGCATCAAGCTGCCATGATACCTGACTGGCAGGACTCATAAAGAAGTCAGTAAATTTCTCACATATGCTGGCCCACCTGTAATTGCCCCTTGTATGTGTCCAATCTGCGCCTTCCATCTCATCCATTAAAGAGTCCTCGAAAAGGTATCCATCTCTTTTGCGGACAAAATTGTGGAGTACACAGGCAGCTTTTACGGCAATTATGGCGTTTTCCATGTTTAAACTTATTGGCGTGTGAAGAAAACGCCATTTGTTTGCCAGGATTCCGAAAGTACACTCCACAACTCTGCGTGCTCTTGTTAGCCGATAAAGAAAGACCCTTTTCTCCACAGACAGTGACCGATTAGCATATGGCCTGAGCATTTTTTCTGATAGAGCGAAAGCCTCATCACTGACAAATATTAAAGGGAGAGAGGGAGTGGTCGTTCGTTTGGGAGGTCTAGTGCATTCTCCTGACTCATTCTTCCAAAAGTAGAGTGGGAAAAAATGCTGGAGTCAGAACTGCTCCCATAAGAACCAATGTCGATGTAGGTGAACGAGTAGTTTGCATCAGCCACTGCCAGAAGAACGAAAGAAAAATATTTTTTATAATTAAAAAATTTTGACCCACTACCGACTGGCCTCACAATTCTGATGTGCTTGCCGTCTATGGCACCAACACAGTTAGGGAAGTTGCAGCGCTTCCAAAACAACTCAGCTTTGGTGTTCCATTCCTCTTTGTTTGGTTTTCTCATGACCACATCTCTTAGGACCTCCCAGATGGCGATACAGGTGTCACGCACAATTGTGCTCACCGTAGATTTTCCTAATTTGAACTTGTAGTGTAAGCTGGCAAATGAATTTCCAGTTGCTAGGTACCTGACAAAAAATATAAAATAAATTAGTTATGTTTTTTTTTTTATTACAGAAAGACTCATACGCACTAGGTGGAGGAGCCTCAAGGACACACTTCAGAGACTTCAGAGGGAAATAGAGATGTAGAGAACAAAGATTAGGGGGAAAGTGGAGATGAAGATGCGAGGGAGGGAGGATGAGAGAGTTGGAGATGACAGGGAGAGATAGAGTTTGAGTTACTAAAGTTTTGTAACTTAATATTTAAAGTTCAGTTACGTTCAAGATAGACAGTCAGAGGAAGCAAGACAGTCAGAGGAATTAAGAGAATCAGGGGAAGTTAGAGAGTCAGGGGAAGTTAGAGAGTCAGAGGAAGTAAGAGAGTCAGAGGGAGTTAGAGAGTCAGAGGAGGTTAGAGAGTCAGGGGAAGTAAGAGAGTCAGAGTAAGAGAGTCAGAGGAAGTAAGAGAGTCAGGGGAAGTAAGAGAGTCAGAGGAAGTAAGAGAGTCAGAGGAAGAAAGAGAGTCAGAGGGAGTTAGAGAGTCAGGGGAAGTTATAGAGTCAGAGGAGGTCAGAGAGTCAGAGGGAGTTAGAGAGTCAGGGGAATTAACTGAAACTTGACAGAACATGTTGGCAATAGCCAGAATCGTCTATTGCAAGGGGTGTGGGGCAATTGCCAACATGTTTTGTCACGTTTCATCTCATTTGGCTCTTTGCAGCAAAATTTGCGATTAACCAAATGAGCTGAAACCCCACGCAATAGAAGATTCTGGCCATTGAAAACATGTTCTGTCATGTTTCAGCTCATTTGTTAAATCGCAGCAAAAGTTGGAACCGATTGCTCCCAAACCCCATGCAATAGACGATTCTGGCCAGTTAGCAACTTTTGCTGCAAAGAACCAAATGAGCTGAAACTTGACAGAACATGTTGGCAATGACCAGAATCTTCTATTGAAGGGGTTTCAGCTCATTTGGTTAATCGCAAATTTTGCTTGCAAAGAACCAAATAAGCTGAAATTTGACAGAACATGTTGTCAGTGGCCAGAATCGTCTATTGCAAGGGGTGTGGGTCAATTGCCAACATGTTTTGTCACGTTTCAGCTCATTTGGTTCTTTGCAGCAAAATTTGCAATTAACCAAATGAGCTGAAACCCCACGCAATAGAAGATTCTGGCAATTGAAAACATGTTTAAGCTCATTTGGTAAATCGCAGCAAAAGTTCGAACCGATTGCTCCCAAACCCCCCGCAATAGACGATTCTGGCCATTGAAAACATGTGCTGTCATGTCTCAGCTCATTTAGTAAATCGCAGCAAAAGTTGGAACCGATTACTCCCAAACCCCACGCAATAGACGATTCCGGCCAGTTAGCAACTTTTGCTGCAAAGAGGCAAATGAGCTGAAACTTGACAGAACATGTTGGCAATGACCAGAATCTTCTTTTGAGTGGGGTTTCAGCTCATTCGGTTAATCGAAAATTTTGCTGCAAAGAACCAAATGAGCTGAAACTTGACAGAACATGTTGGCAATGGCCAGAATCGTTTATTGCAAAGGGTGTTGAAAACATGTTTCAGCTCATTTGGTAAATTGAAACAAAAGTTGGAACCGATTGCTCCCAAACCCCCCGCAATAGACGATTCTGGCCATTGAAAACATGTTCTGTCATGTCTCAGCTCATTTGGTAAATCGCAGTAAAAGTTGGAACCGATTACTCCCAAACCCCACGCAATAGACCATTCTGGCCAGTTAGCAACTTTTGCTGCAAAGAGCCAAATGAGCTGAAACTTGACAGAACATGCTGGCAATGACCAGAATCGTCTATTGCAAGGGGTGTGGGGCAATTGCCAACATGATTTGTCACGTTTCATTTCAGCTCATTTGCTTCTTTGCAGCAAAATTTGCGATTAACCAAAAGAGCTGAAACCCCACACAATAGAAGATTCTGGCAATTGAAAACATGTTTCAGCTCATTTGGTAAATCGAGGTAAAAGTTGGAACCGATTGCTCCCAAACCCCACGCAATAGACGATTCTGCCCAGTTAGCAATTTTTGCTGCAAAGAACCAAATAAGCTGAAACTTGATAGAACATGCTGGCAATGCCCAGTATCTTCTATTGAGTTGGGTTTCAGATCATTTGGTTAATCGCAATTTTGCTGCAAAGAACCAAATGAGCTGAAACTTGACAGAACATGTTGGAAATGGCCAAAATCGTCTATTGCAAAGGGTGTGGGGCAATTGCCAACATGTTTTGTCACGTCTCAGCTCATTTGGTTCTTTGCAGCAAAATTTGCGATTAATCAAATGAGCTGAAACCCCACGCAATAGAAGATTCTGGCCAATGAAAACATGTTCTGTCATGTTTCAGCTCATTTGCTAAATCGCTTCAAAAGTTGGAACCGATTGCTCCCAAACCCCACGCAATGGACGATTCTGGCCAGTTAGCAACTTTTGTTGCAAAGAAACAAATGAGCTGAAACTTGGCAGAACATGTAAGCAATGACCAGAATCTTCTATTGAGTGGGGTTTCAGCTCATTTGGTTAATCGCAAATTTTACTGCAAAGAACCAAATGAGCTGAAACTTGACAGAACATGTTGGAAATGGCCAGAATCGTCTATTGCAAGGGGTGTGGGGCAATTGCCAACATGTTTGTTACGTTTCAGCTCATTTGATTCTTTGCAGCAAAATTTGCAATTAACCAAATGAGCTGAAACCCCACGCAATAGAAGATTCTGGCAATTGAAAACATGTTCTGTCATGTCTCAGCTGATTTGGTAAATCGCAGCAACAGTTGGAACAGATTGCAGTAAAAGTTCTAACTGGCCAGAATGGTCTATTGCATGGGGTTTGGGAGCAATCTTTTCCAACTTTTGCTGCGATTTACCAAATGAGCTGAAACATGACAAAACATGTTTTCAATGGACAGAATCTTCTATTGCGTGGGGTTTCAGCTCATTTGGTTAATCGCAAATTTTGCTGCAAAGAACCAAATGAGCTGAATTCCCACACAATAGGAGATTCTGGCAATTGAAAACATGTTTCAGCTCATTTGCTAAATCGAAGCAAAATGAGCTGAAACTTGACAGAACATGTTGGCAAAAGCCAGAATCGTCTATTGCAAGGGGTGTGGGTCAATTGCCAACATGTTTGTCACGTTTCAGCTCATTTGATTCTTTGCAGCAAAATTTGCAATTAACCAAATGAGCTGAAACCCCACATAATAGAAGATTCTGGCAATTGAAAACATGTTTCAGCTCATTTGGTAAATCGCAGAAAAAGTTGGAACCGATTGCTCCCAAACCCCCTCGCAATAGACAATTCTGGCCATTGAAAACATGTTCTGTCATGTCTCAGCTCATTCGGTAAATCGCAGCAAAGTTGGAATCGATTACTCCCAAACCCCACGCAATAGATGATTCTGGCCAGTTAGCAACTTTTGCTGCAAAGAGCCAAATGAGCTGAAACCTGCAGAACATGTTGGTAATCAACAGAATCTTCTATTGAGTGGGGTTTCAGCTCATTTGGTTAATCGCAAATTTTGCTGCAAAGAACCAAATGAGCTGAAACTTGACAGAACATGTTGGAAATAGCCAGAATCGTCTATTGCAAGGGGTGTGGGTCAATTGCCAACATGTTTGTCACGTTTCAGCTCATTTGGTTCTTTGTAGCAAAATTTGCAATTAACCAAATGAGCTGAAACCCCATGCAATAGAAGATTCTGCCAATTGAAAACATGTTTCAGCTCATTTGGTAAATCGCAGCAAAAGTTGGAACCCATTGCTCCCAAACCCCCCGCAATAGACGATTCTGGCCATTGAAAACATGTTCTGTCATGTCTCAGCTGATTTGGTAAATCGCAGCAAAAGTTGGAATAGATTGCAGTAAAAGTTCTAACTGGCCAGAATCGTCTATTGCGTGGGGTTTGGGAGCAATCTCTTCCAACTTTTGCTGCGATTTACCAAATGAGCTGAAACATGACAGAACATGTTTTTAATGGACAGAATCTTCTATTGCGTGGGGTTTCAGCTCATTTGGTTAATCGCAAATTTTGCTGCAAAGAACCAAATGAGCTGAATTCCCACACAATAGGAGATTCTGGCAATTGAAAACATGTTTCAGCTCATTTGCTAAATCGAAGCAAAATGAGCTGAAACTTGACAGAACATGTTGGCAAAAGCCAGAATCGTCTATTGCAAGGGGTGTGGGTCAATTGCCAACATGTTTGTCACGTTTCAGCTCATTTGATTCTTTGCAGCAAAATTTGCAATTAACCAAATGAGCTGAAACCCCACATAATAGAAGATTCTGGCAATTGAAAACATGTTTCAGCTCATTTGGTAAATCGCAGAAAAAGTTGGAACCGATTGCTCCCAAACCCCCTCGCAATAGACAATTCTGGCCATTGAAAACATGTTCTGTCATGTCTCAGCTCATTCGGTAAATCGCAGCAAAGTTGGAATCGATTACTCCCAAATCCCACGCAATAGATGATTCTGGCCAGTTAGCAACTTTTGCTGCAAAGAGCCAAATGAGCTGAAACCTGCAGAACATGTTGGTAATCAACAGAATCTTCTATTGAGTGGGGTTTCAGCTCATTTGGTTAATCGCAAATTTTGCTGCAAAGAACCAAATGAGCTGAATCTTGACAGAACATGTTGGAAATAGCCAGAATCGTCTATTGCAAGGGGTGTGGGTCAATTGCCAACATGTTTGTCACGTTTCAGCTCATTTGGTTCTTTGTAGCAAAATTTGCAATTAACCAAATGAGCTGAAACCCCATGCAATAGAAGATTCTGCCAATTGAAAACATGTTTCAGCTCATTTGGTAAATCGCAGCAAAAGTTGGAACCCATTGCTCCCAAACCCCCCGCAATAGACGATTCTGGCCATTGAAAACATGTTCTGTCATGTCTCAGCTGATTTGGTAAATCGCAGCAAAAGTTGGAATAGATTGCAGTAAAAGTTCTAACTGGCCAGAATCGTCTATTGCGTGGGGTTTGGGAGCAATCTCTTCCAACTTTTGCTGCGATTTACCAAATGAGCTGAAACATGACAAAACATGTTTTCAATGGACAGAATCTTCTATTGCGTGGGGTTTCAGCTCATTTGGTTAATCGCAAATTTTGCTGCAAAGAACCAAATGAGCTGAATTCCCACACAATAGGAGATTCTGGCAATTGAAAACATGTTTCAGCTCATTTGCTAAATCGAAGCAAAATGAGCTGAAACTTGACAGAACATGTTGGCAAAAGCCAGAATCGTCTATTGCAAGGGGTGTGGGTCAATTGCCAACATGTTTGTCACGTTTCAGCTCATTTGATTCTTTGCAGCAAAATTTGCAATTAACCAAATGAGCTGAAACCCCACATAATAGAAGATTCTGGCAATTGAAAACATGTTTCAGCTCATTTGGTAAATCGCAGAAAAAGTTGGAACCGATTGCTCCCAAACCCCCTCGCAATAGACAATTCTGGCCATTGAAAACATGTTCTGTCATGTCTCAGCTCATTCGGTAAATCGCAGCAAAGTTGGAATCGATTACTCCCAAACCCCACGCAATAGATGATTCTGGCCAGTTAGCAACTTTTGCTGCAAAGAGCCAAATGAGCTGAAACCTGCAGAACATGTTGGTAATCAACAGAATCTTCTATTGAGTGGGGTTTCAGCTCATTTGGTTAATCGCAAATTTTGCTGCAAAGAACCAAATGAGCTGAAACTTGACAGAACATGTTGGAAATAGCCAGAATCGTCTATTGCAAGGGGTGTGGGTCAATTGCCAACATGTTTGTCACGTTTCAGCTCATTTGGTTCTTTGTAGCAAAATTTGCAATTAACCAAATGAGCTGAAACCCCATGCAATAGAAGATTCTGCCAATTGAAAACATGTTTCAGCTCATTTGGTAAATCGCAGCAAAAGTTGGAACCCATTGCTCCCAAACCCCCCGCAATAGACGATTCTGGCCATTGAAAACATGTTCTGTCATGTCTCAGCTGATTTGGTAAATCGCAGCAAAAGTTGGAATAGATTGCAGTAAAAGTTCTAACTGGCCAGAATCGTCTATTGCGTGGGGTTTGGGAGCAATCTCTTCCAACTTTTGCTGCGATTTACCAAATGAGCTGAAACATGACAGAACATGTCTTTAATGGACAGAATCTTCTATTGCGTGGGGTTTCAGCTCATTTGGTTAATCGCAAATTTTGCTGCAAAGAACCAAATGAGCTGAATTCCCACACAATAGGAGATTCTGGCAATTGAAAACATGTTTCAGCTCATTTGCTAAATCGAAGCAAAATGAGCTGAAACTTGACAGAACATGTTGGCAAAAGCCAGAATCGTCTATTGCAAGGGGTGTGGGTCAATTGCCAACATGTTTGTCACGTTTCAGCTCATTTGATTCTTTGCAGCAAAATTTGCAATTAACCAAATGAGCTGAAACCCCACATAATAGAAGATTCTGGCAATTGAAAACATGTTTCAGCTCATTTGGTAAATCGCAGAAAAAGTTGGAACCGATTGCTCCCAAACCCCCTCGCAATAGACAATTCTGGCCATTGAAAACATGTTCTGTCATGTCTCAGCTCATTCGGTAAATCGCAGCAAAGTTGGAATCGATTACTCCCAAATCCCACGCAATAGATGATTCTGGCCAGTTAGCAACTTTTGCTGCAAAGAGCCAAATGAGCTGAAACCTGCAGAACATGTTGGTAATCAACAGAATCTTCTATTGAGTGGGGTTTCAGCTCATTTGGTTAATCGCAAATTTTGCTGCAAAGAACCAAATGAGCTGAAACTTGACAGAACATGTTGGAAATAGCCAGAATCGTCTATTGCAAGGGGTGTGGGTCAATTGCCAACATGTTTGTCACGTTTCAGCTCATTTGGTTCTTTGTAGCAAAATTTGCAATTAACCAAATGAGCTGAAACCCCATGCAATAGAAGATTCTGCCAATTGAAAACATGTTTCAGCTCATTTGGTAAATCGCAGCAAAAGTTGGAACCCATTGCTCCCAAACCCCCCGCAATAGACGATTCTGGCCATTGAAAACATGTTCTGTCATGTCTCAGCTGATTTGGTAAATCGCAGCAAATGTTGGAATAGATTGCAGTAAAAGTTCTAACTGGCCAGAATCGTCTATTGCGTGGGGTTTGGGAGCAATCTCTTCCAACTTTTGCTGCGATTTACCAAATGAGCTGAAACATGACAAAACATGTTTTCAATGGACAGAATCTTCTATTGCGTGGGGTTTCAGCTCATTTGGTTAATCGCAAATTTTGCTGCAAAGAACCAAATGAGCTGAATTCCCACACAATAGGAGATTCTGGCAATTGAAAACATGTTTCAGCTCATTTGCTAAATCGAAGCAAAATGAGCTGAAACTTGACAGAACATGTTGGCAAAAGCCAGAATCGTCTATTGCAAGGGGTGTGGGTCAATTGCCAACATGTTTGTCACGTTTCAGCTCATTTGATTCTTTGCAGCAAAATTTGCAATTAACCAAATGAGCTGAAACCCCACATAATAGAAGATTCTGGCAATTGAAAACATGTTTCAGCTCATTTGGTAAATCGCAGAAAAAGTTGGAACCGATTGCTCCCAAACCCCCTCGCAATAGACAATTCTGGCCATTGAAAACATGTTCTGTCATGTCTCAGCTCATTCGGTAAATCGCAGCAAAGTTGGAATCGATTACTCCCAAACCCCACGCAATAGATGATTCTGGCCAGTTAGCAACTTTTGCTCAAAGAGCCAAATGAGCTGAAACCTGCAGAACATGTTGGTAATCAACAGAATCTTCTATTGAGTGGGGTTTCAGCTCATTTGGTTAATCGCAAATTTTGCTGCAAAGAACCAAATGAGCTGAAACTTGACAGAACATGTTGGAAATAGCCAGAATCGTCTATTGCAAGGGGTGTGGGTCAATTGCCAACATGTTTGTCACGTTTCAGCTCATTTGGTTCTTTGTAGCAAAATTTGCAATTAACCAAATGAGCTGAAACCCCATGCAATAGAAGATTCTGCCAATTGAAAACATGTTTCAGCTCATTTGGTAAATCGCAGCAAAAGTTGGAACCCATTGCTCCCAAACCCCCCGCAATAGACGATTCTGGCCATTGAAAACATGTTCTGTCATGTCTCAGCTGATTTGGTAAATCGCAGCAAAAGTTGGAATAGATTGCAGTAAAAGTTCTAACTGGCCAGAATCGTCTATTGCGTGGGGTTTGGGAGCAATCTCTTCCAACTTTTGCTGCGATTTACCAAATGAGCTGAAACATGACAGAACATGTTTTTAATGGACAGAATCTTCTATT
Organism: Aquarana catesbeiana; assembly: GCF_042186555.1. NCBI lineage: Eukaryota > Metazoa > Chordata > Amphibia > Anura > Ranidae > Aquarana > Aquarana catesbeiana. The sequence goes on from NC_133330.1 coordinate 127,129,162, forward strand.
GCGTGGGGTTTCAGCTCATTTGGTTAATTGCAAATTTTGCTGCAAAGAACCAAATGAGCTGAATTCCCACACAATAGGAGATTCTGGCAATTGAAAACATGTTTCAGCTCATTTGCTAAATCGAAGCAAAAGTTGGAACCGATTGCTCCCAAACCCCACGCAATAGACGATTCTGGCCAGTTAGCAACTTTTGCTGCAAAGAACCAAATGAGCTGAAACTTGACAGAACATGTTGGCAATGGCCCGAATCGTCTATTACAAGGGGTGTGGGGCAATTGTCTACATGTTTTGTCACGTTTCATCTTCATTTGGCTCTTTGTAGCAAAATTTGCGATTAACCAAAAGAGCTGAAACCCCACGCAATAGAAGATTATGGCCATTGAAAACATGTTCTGTCATGTCTCAAGCTGAAACTTGACAGAACATGTTGGCAATGGGCAGAATCGTCTATTGCAAGGGGTGTGGGGCAATTGCCAACATGTTTTGTCACGTTTCAGATCATTTGGTTAATTGCAGCAAAAGTTGCCAACTGGCCAGAATCGTCTATTGCGTGAGGTTTGGGAGCAATCGGTTCCAACTTTTGCTGCGTTTTACCAAATGAGCTGAAACATGACAGAACATGTGTTCAATGGCCAGAATCTTCTATTGCGTGGGGTATCAGCTCATTTGGTTAATCGCAAATTTTGCTGCAAAGAACCAAATGAGCTGAAACGTGACAAAACATGTTGGCAATTGCCCCACACCCCTTGCAATAGAAGATTCTGGTCATTGCCAACATGTTCTTGTCAAGTTTCAGCTCATTTGGTTCTGTGCAGCAAAAGTTGCTAACTGGCCAGAATCGTCTATTGCGTGGTGTTTGGGAGCAATCGGTTCCAACTTTTGCTGCAATTTACCAAATGAGCTGAAACATGTTTTCAATTGCCAGAATATTTTATTGCGTGGGGTTTCAGCTCATTTGGTTAATTGTAAATTTTGCTGCAAAGAACCAAATGAGCTGAAACGTGACAAAACATGTTGGCAATTGCCCCACACCCCTTGCAATAGACGATTCTGGCCATTGCCAACATGTTCTGTCAAGTTTCAGCTCATTTGGTTCTTTGAAGCAAAATTTGCGATTAACCAAATGAGCTGAAACCCCACTCAATAGAAGATTCTGGTCATTGCCAACATGTTCTGTCAAGTTTCAGCTCATTTGGTTCTTTGCAGCAGACCTTGCTAACTGGCCAGAATCGTCTATTGCGTGGGGTTTGGGAGCAATCGGTTCCAACTTTTGCTGCGATTTACCAAATGAGCTGAAACATGACAGAACATGTTTTCAATGGTCAGAATTCTTCTATTGCGTGGGGTTTCAGGTCATTTGGTTAATTGCATATTTTGCTGCAAAGAACCAAATGAGCTGAAACGTGACAAAACATGTTGGCAATTGCCCCACACCCCTTGCAATAGACGATTCTGGCTATTGCCAACGTGTTGTGTCAAGTTTCAGCTCATTTGGTTCTTTGCAGCAAAATTTGCGATTAACCAAATGAGCTGAAACCCCACTCAATAGAAGATTCTGGTCATTGCCAACATGTTCTGTCAAGTTTCAGCTCATGTTGGTTAATCACAGCAAAAGTTGGTAACCGATTCCCCCCCAAACCCCACGCAATAGAAGAAGATTCCTCCCATTGCCAACATGTTCTGCCAAGACTTAGACCTACTGATCTCGATAGAAGAGGATAGAAGAGAAGAGGAAACTCCAATTTCTACTGAGAGAAGAGCCAATGGTAAAAATTGCTGCCCAAGGGGGGCGTGGCCAGCATGTGAAGGGAGAAAGACGTGCCTCGCTGGAGCTCCGTCCGATCCGGACATGCACTTCCAGCGGCTTAACAGCAGTTCTACCTGACAGCTTCCCCTGCTCATCCCGGTTGCTGGTTCTGATGGGCCCCCTGGATCCCGCAAATCTAAATCGGGCCCGAAGGCTCCCTGCCCACCCCCCGCCGGCGGCCATCTTAGACACAAGCATTAGTCATGGCGACTGGCACTCAGACCTCAGCGGAGATGGGGATGGCCGATTCCCCCACCGGGGCTGAAATCCTGGCAGCAATCATGACCTGCAAGGAATCGCTAAAAAACTGTGGATGCTGGCCTGATCCGCCAGGATCTGGATAAGTTCCAAACCCGGATCTCGGAGGTGGAGGAGAGAGTCTCCACAGTAGAAGATACGGTCCGGACCGACTCCAGAGAAATTAAGGCTTTGCAGATCCAGGTGAAAGCGCTCCAGGAGAGGGCAATCGACACAGAGAATCGCTTGAGGCATAATAACGTCCGTATCCTGGGCCTACCTGAGAGCAGAGGGCCCCAGACCTGCAGAATACTCAGAAAAGCTCCTGGCTACCCTGTTCAACTTGTGGTGGAGAGAGCCCACAGGGTCTCGCCGCTCCCTCCGTGACCTGGACCCCGGCACGCCCATTCCTGCTACGAATTATGAACTATCAAGCCCGCGACCGTATCCTGACGGCTGCCTGCGCCATGCCGGAGATCACTTATGAAAGTGCAAAACTGCTTTTCTTCTGTGACTTCTCCCAGGAGGTGCAGCACCGCCACAAGTCCTTCACGGAGGTGAGGAGAAGGCTCCATGAACAGGGCATCCGTTTCGACCTCCTGTATCCTAGCAGACTAAGAATTAACAACGGGGACCATACCCTATTTTTCGATACACCGGAGGCAGCCTTGGAGTGGCTGGACACCCGTTGAGGATGCATCCCCTGGAAGGCTCGATCCGCCCTACACCGTTATTTTCAGCCAAGTATGCCACCCTCCACCGAGTCCCCCTTATAAACTGATGAGGCCTGACCACTTTCCCTCCACACATTTATGTGATGCAGTGTCCTCCAGCAGCCTCCCCAGCTTGTCCACCTCATTCCATTAAGGATTAGACTACCGCTTACATCTCCTTATTATGGAGCTCCAAAGGAAAAGCAGAGGATTTTTTTTCCTCTTCCTTCCTCTTATGAGTATTGCAGCATCATTTTTGGCCATAGTGCTCTGGATTACTATTTACTATTACTATTTCCTGCTGCTCCTTCAACCTACACCACCCCCTATTTTAGTGTTTAGCCTTGACAGAAGCCTACTGCAGGTTATTGCTACACCTTTTCCCCCTCCTGGTCCAGGAACTGACCCCTTGTCTGCAAAATGCCCTGATCTCGCAGATTCTTTTTGTTTTTTATTTCTTGCCTCACAGGTTTTTTGGACAATTTTTCCATCATACCGATCTTTGGTTACAGTTTATGGGACTAGGCCCGCTCTGTACCCTCCTTAGTTGTAAAAGGATGTGCACAGATCTGGGCAGGGACGGCACTCCGGTGCCAAAAGGTTTACACTGTTGTGTATTAGTTATGCTATGTTCTTTGTTGTTTTTCTTTTTATGTTTCATTGTGCTCTATCTTGGTGTTGGACCCCTCAGTATATGTTGCTCCCAAGCACTTGTGTGGACTCCCCCACTGCTCCTACAAGATTCATGTGTGCTTCCGGCCACAATGACACAATCAAATGATACCACGTTTACTATCCTATCCTGGAACGTTCGTGGCTTGAATTCCAAATTTAAAAGGGCACTTCTGTTCTGCTACCTCAAATCTCACTCCCCCAGGTTGATACTACTACAGGAAACACACCTTATGGGCAACAAACTGATGGCGCCCAAACCATGGCTCTATAGGGAGATTCGTGCCTCCTACTCAACCTTTGGCCGTGGGGTGTCCGTGTTAATCTCTAAATCCCTTCCCTGGGAGGTGGAACATGTCCACACGGACCCTCAGGGCAGGTATGTGCTGGTGGTCTTGACTCTCTGGAGTCAACGATATATAGTGATGAGTGTATATGTACCTTCTCCTCTACGATTCTATACGCTATTATGGACAAGATTGCTCCATATTGCCCAGCTAAATTGCTCCTTATGGGAGACTTTAATGTCATTTTAGATCCGGGCCTGGACAGACCCATTCCCCCAAGCACTTCTCCACGGAGTTGAAGACGTGGGCTCAGGCATTGGGGGTGGAGGAGGTCTGGAGGTGGAGACATCCAGCTGATCGATCCTACTCCTCCGACCCTCACAAAACGGCCTCCCGCATAGACTTGGCGTTTGCTAACTCCTCTCTAATGTCTGATGTTTTAGAGGCGCTCTACTTACCTAGCGGCCTTTCCGACCTCAAACCTTTGAAACTCACAATTAGTTGTCGGGGCTCGCGCACTTCTGCTCTGTGGAGACTGGGGCCCCATTGGATTGCTCACCCAGAGATCGTTGATAAAATTCCCTCTCCTCAGAGAATACTGGGAATATAATGAAACTGTCCTTTTCACCAGAGATCACGTGGGATGCCTTCAAGGCATGTAGCAGAGGCCACTATATTGCCTCCATCTCAGCAGCCCATAAAGAACGAGAGAAGTTGACGTTCTCCCTACAGAGGGCGGTTGACTACTCCTCTGCAGAATATGCCACAGACCCCTCTGAGACCAATTTTGACAATCTCCGGGCTAGTCAGAGAGACTTACATCTACATATGACTGAAGCCACCAGACTTGACCTATACCGCACTAGACAGAATATTTTTGAGCAAGGGGACTGCAATGGATGCCTATTGGCTATGTTGGCACACCATGACCGGCCATTGACCAGGATCCCGGAGATCAAGCTGCCAGAGGGAGGATCAGTTTCCTCACCACAAGGTGATGCTTGACGCTTTCCAGATTTTTTACAGCTCATTGTACACCTCTTTCTTGCCATCGGGCTTTGACCCCCTGAGACCTTAAGGATCATTTTGATGCTCTGGCTCTAGGGTGGTTGTCAGATGTAGAACAAGCCAGATTGGTGGCACCGATAACCCCAGAGGAGGTCCTCGCGGCCATCAAGTCCTTCCCTACCTGGAAGTCTCCGCATGGTCTCCTCGTGGAGTTTTATAGAGCTCACAGAAGTCAGCTGGCACCAATTACAATTACAATTACTGCTTACAATCAGGAGAGCTACCGCCTTCCATGTACCATGCACACGTGGTGTTGATCTATAAACCAACCAAAGATCCCACCTCATACGCCTGCTATAGGACGATTGACCTCCTTAATTTAGATTATAAGATCCTCACCAAACTGATCACCTTAAGACTCCAACCCTTATTGCCCACCATTATTGAGACCGACCAAACCAGGTTCATGGCCAACAGATCCACTGACATAAACTTATGACGACTGCACACCAATATGCACGCCCATCACCTTAATCAGTGCTCCAGATGATAGCATCGTTGGACATAGAGAAGGCCTTCGACACGGTCGAGTGGCTTTTTCTGTGGGAGGTCCTCCGCAGGATGGGGTTCCCTCTCGTGTCTGGTGGCTACAATCTACAAGATGCCCACTTCGGCTATTAAGCTGGGAGGAGGTCTCTCCTTTTCCGTTGTCCAGAGGTACCCCGGCAGGGCTGCCCTCTCTCACCGGCCTTGTTTGCCATAGCCATCGAACCAGTGACGGAAGCCCTCCGCACCTCACCACACATTAAAGGACTTCACCGCAGCCACGCCAGCATAGCGGTGACTTTTGAGGGAAGATTTTGTGTAGAACAGCAGGCGTGTAATGCCACCTAGTCAGAAGTTTGTAATTGGCCTCTGCAACTTCAGAGGCTATCGAGGATGAATGAGAAAGTAAGAGGATAGAAGCCTTCTGCTGGTCCGTCAGGTTCCTTTTTAAATCCTTCTCCCAGTTATGAAGAAAATTGGGGTAGCTAGCGGGCGTAAGTGATCCTAATGTTTGGTAAAAATAAGAAAGAGGTCTCTCCACAGGGAGGTCGTCCACAAACGCTGATTCAATCGGTGTTAAGCTGGATGTAGTGCGCAAGGGTTTTGGAAGGGCCTGAATGAAGTCTGATAATTGAAGATATCTCCACTGATCCATTAGCGACGTAGGCGGTGTTGAAGTGAGCATCGATAGTGGCACAATATTCGAGTCTTTGACAACCTGGTGTAATAAAACATCGTTCCCAAGGTTCCAAGAGTGGAGTCTGGGATCAATATTCCCCAGTGGGAAATAATTGTGACCAATCAGAGGCATAAGAGGGGAGTTGTATTGCCACTTCTGAGTTTTGCATAGCAAGTCCCAACATGTTTTTTTTTAATAATCAAAATTTTTATTATTTCCATTTTACAATACAACAATCTTCATACATTGTTACAAACAAAAAAGAAAAACCCCTCATCACCGACCCCAGACCCTTATTACATTACATCTTCTACTACCACATTCGCCTAAATCTTATCCCTCCCCCCCCCCTCTTCCCTTCCAAACCACTTGGTAATCCTGTAGTTACTCCTTCCCCTTCCTCTCTTTATGCAAGAAGACCTCTTACCCTTCGTGAGAAGGAGAGAGAGAAAGGAAAAAAAAAACTTATGTGGTTCCCTCCCCCACCTCAAAAAAAAACAAAAAAAAAAAAAACCCACCCCAAACCCTGTGTTTATCATTATATTTAATTTGGGAGGAGGCCCTCCATGGCCAAACTATAAGTGTTATTACCCTTTACCCGTCGTATTAAAAAAATACAAAACCCGTGTTTATCAATTATTTAATTTGTGTAGAAGGCCCTAATTGGCCAAACTATAAGTGTTATTACCCTTACCCATCATGTTATCTCGAAAGAGAGAAAAAAAAAAAAAAAAGGGGGAGGGGAAAAGGAAAGGGGGGGAAAGGAAAAACACAGGAAAACCACAACCCCACCCCCTCCAAACCCTCCCCCACATAATGGGCCAGCGAGCTAATTCCAATATTCCTTTCTTTTTTTTCATAGGTCAGTATCTTTTATTTTACATATTTACAAGGGCTGTACCTCCACCTCCTTCTCATTTTAATCATCTCCGTCTTCTTTTTCCATCTCAACTAAACATTCCTTCCAGCCTGTCCATTTCTTTTCAAATTTCCTTTGTTGGCCCTTTACCATATGAATCCATCTTTCCGCTTCCATTATTAAGCTGACTTCCTTTCTCCAATCTAATATTGAGGGACCCTGTATCTGTTTCCAAAATTTCGGTATGATTTTTTTCGCTGCGTTTAATAGGAGGGGTGTTATGCCCTCCCGATATTTTCTATTAGAGCCCGGCATCCCATGGAACAAGTAATGTAGTGGTTGAAATTCCAGGTGTCCCACCGTCAATTTCTTGATCCATGGAGACACCGACTCCCAGATTCTTTTAATTACTGGGCATGTCCACCACAGATGGAGAAATGTGCCTTTCTGACCACATCCCCTCCAGCATCTATCACTTATGGTTGGATACATTTGTGCCAATTTGACTGGGGTCCTATACCATCTTGACAAAAACTTGTAAGCCATCTCTTGTACCTTTGAGCTGATGGATGAGGAATGTTAGTGTAATCATCCTTTTAATTTGATTGTTAGTCAGTACCTGTCCCAATTCCTTCTCCCATTCCCTTATATAGTATGGAGTTGTACCTTCCTGTCCCTTAAAGTATCCCTTTATACATTTGCGACAGTAAGTTCCTGGGACTAGATCTCTGCACACATTGTTTCTCAAATGTGGTGAGAGAGTTCATAGGTCTTATTGATGATTTGCTTTTATTAAAAAAACTCACTATTTGATTGTATTTCCACTCTGCCATATGCACTGTCCCATATCTAGACACCATCTCTGTCAGAGATAACAAAACTCCATCTGGAGCAAACCTGCTACAGGTGGAATCTCCACCTCCACCCCAGGCCCCCAGATACCCCATCTCCTCCCCCGGGGGGAACCAGGTCAATCCCTCCAGAGGAGCCAGAGGTGATATCCAGGGGGCATAATCCCCATTCTTATTCAACTTGTCCCAAACTTCCAATGTGTTCTGGGTTAATGGTGACACCCATTGAGACAACCCTCTTGACGGGCTCTGAATCCAAGGTGCTCCTGCTAAATTCCTCCCTGCCATTGCATTTTCTACTTGAACCCAATTTTTTTATGAGTATCATGGCGCCAGTTCAAAATCCAGACTAGACTCATGGCCTTATAATACAAGGCTATATCCGGTATTCCCAATCCCCCCTCGGCCCTATTTCTTCTCAGAAGGTCGTGGGCTAATCTGGGTCTTTTATCGTTCCATACAAACGCCACAAACATCCTACGCACTTGTCTGAAAAAGGACTCCGGTACCTTAATTGGTATTGTGTACAGCATATAGATTAATCTAGGAAGTATACTCATTTTTATGGCGTTAATCCTCCCAAACCAAGTTAGATATTGACCTTTCCATTTTTTAAACTCTTTCGCTATCTCCGTCAATAATATGCCATAGTTGACTTCATATAGTCTTTTCATATCAACACTAATACGTACCCCCAAATACGTCAGGGACTCTCTCTCCCAGACAAATGCATACGTATGTCGCAGCGTCATCTCCAGTCCCGTTGGGACATGGATAGGAAGGATAATTGACTTTCCCAGATTGATTTTAAAATTATATAAGGTGCCGAACTTTTGTACCTCCAACATGAGTGCAGCTAAAGATGTCTGGGGAGACGAGAGAAAAAAGAGTAGGTCATCAGCATATGCTGCGACCTTATGTTCCACCTGTCCTATTTGTGTCCCACTTATCTCTCTGTTATTTCTGATTTTACGTAAGAATGGCTCTAATGTTATTGCAAATATTAAGGGTGATAATGGGCAACCTTGTCTCGTACCATTTCGGATACTAAAGCTTTCTGACAACGTTCCGTTTACTTTAATTCTTGCCTTAGGGCCCGCATACATTGACATTATCCATCCCATCATCTGCTCCCCCAGGCCTATCCCCTTCAATATTTCTCTCATAAAGCCCCAATTCACCCTGTCAAAGGCCTTTTCGGTATCCATTGACAGAATGATCCTTGGGGCCCTATCTGGACCCGACTGCATCCAGTGGAGGACATTAAGCGCCCGAATAGTGTTATCTCTCGCCTCACGTCCTTCCATGATCCCAGTCTGGTCCAGATGTATCATCCCCCCTATGTGCCCCTGGAGCCTCAGAGTCAAGATCTTTGCTAACAATTTAGTGTCCGCATTAAGAAGGGAAATAGGCCTGTAGTTTGCGCAATTCTGGGGATCTTTTCCTCCTTTTGGCAATACTGTTATATGCGCAAGAAGGGCTTCTGGTGGTAGTGGGTTAGATGCATTAATTGAATTGAAGTATTTACACAGTAGTTCTCTTAATAATGGAAGGAATTTTTTATAGTATATATTAGTCAACCCATCTGGGCCTGGGCTTTTCCCTAATGGCAATGTTGCTATTACCCTTTCCAGCTCCTCTACCGTGATTGGGCGCTCTAACTCCTCTATAGTTGTTTTAGACAGCCTAGGCATTGATGCTTCATTGATATAATCCTGTATCTCTTTTCTCTCGGGGCTTTCATTATCTACTTTGGAAATATTGTATAATGCCTCATAAAATTTACTAAATTCTGCAGCTATGGCTTTCGTTCCAACTACCTTCTTACCTCTAACCAGTAAACTATGGACGTGTCTGGATTCCTGTTGCTTTTTAAGCTGTTTAGCTAATAGCCGCCCGCACTTATTACCCTGTTCATATGCCCTATTTGCAAAGAACCTAATTTTATTTCTAACTTTTTGTTCTAAGCACTGTGAGAGCTCCGTTCGTAAGGCCTCTAGGCGCCTATTATCTGTAGGGTCAAGCTTCCTCTTGTGCTTCCCCTCCAGTTCACTGATTTTATCTAATAGATCTTTTATCTCTTTTTTCCCTTCTTTTTTTATATACGAGCCATATGCTATTAAATCCCCTCTTATGACAGTTTTATGGGCCTCCCACACCATTTGATCAGACACTTCCCCGGTCTTGTTTATTTCAGAATACTCTTTTATTTTAACTCCTAATTTCTCTACTATTTCTTCCCTATCCAATAGCGACTCGTTCAAACGCCACATTCGCTCCAGACCCCCCATCTGAATTAGTTGGAACGTTAATGCTATTGGGGCATGATCTGATGTAGTGATGGGGCCAATTGTGCATGAAATGACATTCTCCAGGTGGAGCTGGTCCACCAGGAGGAGGTCCAAACGCGAGTACATGTCGTGTGTTTTTGAATAATAGCTAAAGTCTTTGATTCCTGCATGTGATACAGGCCAACAGTCCACCAGATGTTGAGAGCGTATAAGTTGTTTAATTCGTTTTAGGGCTCTAAATGACAAGGCAGTTCTTCCTGTTGATGTATCCATATTGGGATCCAGCACCAGGTTAAAGTCCCCGCCCATCATCAGACAGCCCTTCTCTAAATTGTTCCAATTTCTTAAATATTTTAACAAAAAAATTTACTGACCCTTCATTTGGTGCATAGATCGTCGCAAATGTATATCGTGCACCATGCAGTGTACCCTTCACAAATAAGAAGCGTCCCTCAGGGTCACTCTGAACTGTCTCCATTTTCCATGGACATGACTTCTTAAAAGACATTGTGACTCCTCTGGCCCTTGCGACTGGGGACACTGCATGGTACCATTGGTTCATAGTACTCTGGGGTAAACTTTTAGAATCACCCTTAAAGTGAGTCTCTTGTAAAAAGACAATGTCCGCTCCATAATGTTGCAGCTCGATCCACAGTTCGTAGTGTTGCTGTATTCCCATTTCTAGAAGCTGTCAAGCTAAATGCTTTTATTCTATATTTATGCACTTTACAGATAACGTCCCTTGTCCATCCATAGTTCGTAGTGTTGCTGTATTCCCATTTCTAGAAGCTGTCAAGCTAAATGCTTTTATTCTATATTTATGCACTTTACAGATAACGTCCCTTGTTGTCTCAGCTTTATTGCTCGGGTATAACACCCGATGCGCCCGATCTATTTCTATGTTTTCTGGGGCCTGGTCCCCTAAGATCTGTCTGAATATCTTAATTATAGTGGGGATTAATTCCGCCTTTGGGATTGATTCGGGTATTTTATACGGATATTCTGTCTTCTGTCCCGGTTCTCATAATCGTCCAGTTGGTCCCTGTACCCATTTAATACATCTTCATGCTTCTTAAGTACTTCCTGAATGTCCGCTACATTGTGCATTATGGCCTCTTGTTCGCTTTCTATTTTCTCCACTCTATGCCCCAGACCCCGGAGATCCTCCTTCAGACTTTCAACTGCTTGTAGGCATGACTGTTCCACCACACTAATTAATTGTTGCATATCATTTTTTGTAGGTAGGGCTCTCAATAGTTCCCACATATCTTTTTCCCGGTTTCCACCCTGATCGTTCCCCCTCTGCCTCCCATTTCCTCCATCTTGGGGGTTCTGCTGCTTGGGGAGTGAAATATGGTCATTATCGTCATAGTCGCGAAAAGACTGTCCAGGGTCTGTGTCCAGCCTTGTTTGAGAGCTCTGTATCTCAACTATGCCATTGCTAGGGGTCAGTTCTCCTCCTCTTGTCCTGAGTATCATCTCTGTAGCCTGTGAGGCCTCTACTGTCCCCTATTTACCTCTGTACCTTCAGACGCCTCCTCATTCTGTACAATTAAATCCCATTTCTTTATAATGGCTGATGAGATTCTTGTTCCGGGGTTTATACACTCTTGTCCCCCAGCCCCTACTTCCTCTCTTATACTCATGGGGCTCCCTCTACCACCCGGGCTAATTTCTTCCACAACTTTCCTCCCCCTTCCTGCAGATGGAGATCCCTTACCGTGCAGTGTGGTGCCGTCTCCTGTTGTTGGGGTGTCCATTTTCTTTTTCCCTGGAGTCCCGCGTGCTGACCTCTCTGTAGGACCGCTGGGTTTTCTTGTATCTTGTCCCCCTGCTTGTCGTCCCCCTCCATCAGTGGCACGAGGGGACATGTAGGCTCTTATACCATCTACTGAACTTCTACCTCGTCCAGCCGGTAGCATAGCGACTTGTCTGCGTGTGGTCATCTCCTCAGCTGTCTACGGTGCGTAAGTCCCAACATGTTAAGGTAGAACGAGTGAGTGGAGACATAGTAGGAGATAGGGATCTAAATTTCCTCGGAATCCAGATTAATGGATAAAGGTCAGTACTCCCGAGTGCTATGTCCAGAGACACCTAGAGTTTCGAGTCCTTGTGGTATCTCCAGTCTGAAATCCTAGATAGAATTGTTGCCAAATAGTATCGTTTAATGTCCGGTAGAGCTAAACCTCCTGTACATTTAGGTCTAAAAAGGATAGATCTGGCCAATCTTGGGTTCTGCCTATTCCATATATATCTACTTATAATAGTTGTTACTTGTTTAAAAAAACCTGCTGAAATTTGAAAAGGTATCATTTGGAACAGAAATAGCAACCTGGGCAATATGTTCATTTTGACCACACTGATCTTCCCCAACCACGAGTGTGCAAGGTGCGACCATTTTTGTAGATCCGTTTTAATTGTATTTAATAATGGCATAAGATTAGCACAAAATAGAGATGACAAATTAGGGGTAAGAAATATACCTAAGTACTTCATAGCCCTTCTCTGCCAGCTGAATGGGAAAGACTTCTGCAGAATGCTAGACGTCTCTTGGGGAACTGAAATATTCAAAATTTCGGATTTGGACATGTTAATCTGGAAATCTGAAACTTGGTTATAAGTGGAAAAGACTTGCATTAAATTGGGCAAAGTAATTTTGGGTTGTTGAACGTAAAATAAAATGTCATCCGCATATGCGGCATATTTATGTTCAAAGTTACCTATCGTGATACCATGAATGTTTGGATTATGTCGTATTGTTGATAGAAATGGTTCAAGTGAGAGGGCGAATAAAATAGGTGAAAGGGGACAACCCTGACGTGTACCATTGTGTAGAGTAAATGGTTCACTTAAAATACCATTTATTCTCAATTGTGCTGAAGGGTAGTTATAGAAGGCCGAAATCTGACTTAAAAGAGAGGGGCCAATACCCAAATGGGCTAGGGTTGCTAATAGGAACTCCCAGTCCACCCTGTCAAACGCTTTCTCAGCATCTGTTGATAACAATAGGCTGGGCTGGGAGGATCCGCGAACATGTGCAATCAATAAAAGGGTACGTAAAGAATTGTCCCATGTTTCTCTACCCGGGATGAAGCCTGTTTGCTCCGTGGAAACCCACTTCGGTACTAGGGGGAGGAGTCTATTTGCTATAAGTTTTGCATATAGTTTAGCGTCTAAATTCAAAAGGGAGATGGGGCGATAACTACCACAAACGCTTGGGTCTTTCCCTGCCTTCGGGATAACGGTAATGTGTGCATGAAGGGTTTCTGTCCTAAGGGAACCACCTGAGGGTGTCGAGTTAGCATATTTGGCTAAGCGCGGAAGTAAAATGTCAGCAAAGGAGCGGTAGTATGCAACAGTTAAGCCATCAGGGCCCGGTGCCTTGCCAGTGGCCAAGGCCTTAAGTGCTCTACGTAGCTCTTCTGTGGTAAATTCCCCGTCTAGGGTAGATAAAATATCCTCAGGCAACTTAGGTAAGTCGGCCTGCTGCAGGTAATCCTGTATGAGCCATTTACAGGACTCTTGATCAGGTATGTGGTGGTGGACGTGATATAAATGCTGATAGAACGATCTAAACTCTGCAGCTATGGCGGGGGTATGGTGAACCATCTCATCTGTTTTGGACTTAATTTTGGCTATAAAACTCGCAGCTTTCTTTTGTTGAAGGGAACGAGCCAACAATCTACCGAGTTTATTGCCCCATTCATATGTACGTTGAGCTATTATGCGAAATTGTTGTTTCTGTGCAATATGAAAAAGATTCTTTAAATCCTCTCTCTTTTTGGTCAGCGCCACCAACACAGACTGTGAGAGGCTCGATTTGTGTTGTCGCTCAAGAGCATTTATATCCCGGATAAGTTCTAATTGTTGAATCGTTCGCTCCTTTTTTTTCCTAGAGCCTAATTCAATGAATTTCCCACGGATAAAGGCCTTATGGGCCTCCCATAATGTGCCCAGGGAAATATCTGGGCCAGCATTTTCCTGAAAGTAAAATTTCAGTTCCTTGCTGATCATGTTATTGTCGATTTCGTCCATTAGTAAATGATCATTTAACTTCCAGTTTATTCTTTTATGTGGAATGGATGGGATTTGTAACTTAAGTGCGTTCGGCGCATGGTCTGATAGAGTAGATGTTTTGATATACGAATCTGAGATTATGGGGAGATGATGATGATTTACAAAAAATTAATCAATGCGGGAATAGGAGTGATGTAGATGTGAAAAATGTGTGTAGTCTCTCATCAATAGGGTGTAAGATTCTCCACACATCTATCAACTGAGCTTCATGCAAGCGTTTACATATAAGCGTTAAGCGCTTATGCGAGATGCAGGATTTGCCAAGAGACGTGTCCAAAAAAGGTTCAAGAGGAGCATTAAAGTCCCCTGACAGGAGAACACATCCCCGAGCAAATTCCGTTAATTTCTTAAGAGTAGTAGATATGAAACCAGCTTGATCTCGATTGGGGGCATATAGCGTAGCCAGGGTACACGGCATATTGCCCAGGTTGCCCCTAATGAATAAAAAATGTCCCAAAGGGTCACTAACCATGGAGTCAAACGTGAACGAGGTACCCCTGCGGAATCCAATGGCCACCCCCTTCGACTTGTGTACATCAGTCAAGTTGTAGTACCATGTTGGATAATTTGGAGAGAAGAGCTTAACCGAAGTTGTATGTGTGAGGTGGGTCTCCTGCAAGAAAACAATGTCCGCTCGCAGGCGATCCATCTCTCTAAATAAATTATGTCTCTTACCTGGAGCATAGAGACCTCAAACATTAAGTGATATCAAAGTGAGCTTTAGCCATTGACACCGACAGGGAGCGCTCGCCCAGTGTAATCTCCATGTCTAGCCGACCTGAGGCAAACAGCAGAGGGGGACAGGGGAGGAAAGGAGAGGAAGAATGAGAGAAAACGAAAGTAAGTGACAGAAAGAAAAAAAAATACGTTAATAACCATTCTCAGCACAGTCAAGAACCACCATATTAATAGGTGGACAGGAGCACACAAAAATCTGTCGTGCATAATTCGGGTGAGCCGCGGATCCATCACCCCCCTGCGCCCAGCCCCGATATGAGTGGACGCCTGAGGGCACTGGACTTCACGACCCCCCCGGGGGCAGGGCTCATTACCAGGGGCAACTGACAGAGAGCATCCATTACTGCCCGTGTGCTGTCCCAGCGTCCCGGCAACGGCATCTTATCTTGCAAGATGCTTTACGTGGAACCCAAAAACAAAACAAAACAAAAAAAATTTTTCTTTTTCCCTCTTTTTTTTTTCCCCCTTTAATTTTTTCTTTTTAAAAAATAGGGGAAACCATAAAACAAAACTAAGTGGGGATGATCCCATCACACAGATTAGAAGTACGCTCTCTGTATCCTAGCACCTCAGTTAAACAAACTGTAAATTCAAGGAAAAAAAAACCCCAAAAAATAAAACAACATTTGCGCCACAGTGGTGGACTTAAAAAGTGTGCAATCATAACATAACCTATAATAATTGAGGGTGCTATGAAAACGAGAAGTCTCCTGGGTAGTGTGTAAGTGATATCAGAACAAAAGTCACCCAAGTTGGGAAGAAGATTCAGGGGAGCCAGATCTGCGCTTGTGCTGCACTTTTTGCCAGCACGGTTCAGAAGAGGCAATGGGTGAGGGAATGGACTCTTGCCAGCCTGGAAGATCCGGGGGGGAGATGTTAAGCTCCGAACAGAACTTCTCCAGGTCCTCAGGGAAGCGGAGAATCACTGTCTTGCCATCTTTGTGGGCAATGAGGGCTGCTGGAAAACCCCAACGATAATTAATAGAGGCTGTGCGGAGCTGTTCAGTTAGAGGACGAAGGGCCTTGCGTCGTTCCAATGTTTCCCTAGCAAGGTCAGGGAAGAACAGGAGGGATGCACCATCAAAGTCCAGTGGTGTTTTTTCCCGGGCCTTCTTCATTATTCTCTCTTTTTCATCATAATATTGCAGCCTGCAGATGACATCTCGAGGAATATCAGAGGATAGGTTGCGAGGACGCAGAGCTCTATGTGCTCTATCAATTTTCAGGGGATAGTCTGCTGGCTGGCCTAGCAGGCCGTTAAATATACTGCGGAGGAAAGGCAGAAGATCATCGTCACCTGTAGCCTCCGGTAGGCCTCTTATCTGTACGTTGTTCCGCCTGTTGAGGTTCTCCTGGTCCTCGATCTTATATAGAGCCATCCTGTGCGAGATGGAGAGGTTGCGGGTAGTAGTCTGTAGAGACCTTATGGCGACCGCGTGACGATCGAGGCGCAGCTCCGATTCCTCCACATGTTCCAACACGTGTGCTAGGTCCGACCGAACAGCTGAAAGTTCTTTTTTAATAGAGCGTTCCAGGCTAGAAAACAGGGTGGCCAGTTCTGTTTTAGTGGGAAGATCGCTAACCAGTGCTGCAACCTCCAAATTCCTGGAGGTGCTTTATTCCCCTTCCGAACAGGCCAAGATCGCCGGAGAGTGTCTCCTGGTTGCAGGACTATGGCGGGAGGAGGAGCTCAAGCCGCGTGGAGAGCGGCCTAGTCCATCCATGCTGAGAATGTCCTCTGGTTCCGCAGCTAGGTAGCGCTTTATGGATCCCGAGGGGGTTCCTTTTTGAGGCAGAGATTTGCCTGTCCTTTTCCCCATAGTGTGTTGGGTTGAAGCAGGGTGAATTCTTGGGTTGGAGCAGTTATATGCGATGCCGTCGCCAGAGCCCAAGGGAAACACGTCTTCACCGCTGCATACCGAAACCACGCCCCCCGCAAACAGGTCTATTTGGGGAGTTCCCCATCTTCCTGTTATTCTCTGGAATACATCTGTATTCAGACTCCACTCTGATTCCAGTACCCTTTCCCTGCTTAGGAAATCTGCGATCTGATTCAGATCTCCCTTTAGGTGTACTGCCGTCAGGGATGCTAGATTGGATTCCGCCCAGGACATAATTTGGAGGGCTGAGAAAAGCAACACTCTGCTCCTTGTGCCTCCCTGTCTTGTTATATAGGCCACTGCTGTGGCATTGTCCGACAACACTTGAATGTGGTGACCCAGAACTTGGTCCCTGAAAGCCCATTGTCCCAGGAGAATGGCCCTCAACTCCCTCCAATTGGAGGATCTCCTGGCCTCTCTGGTTGTCTTGGGCCATCTTTCCGTCCAGATGGGCACCCCAACCCCAGAAGCTTGCGTCTTTTGTCAATCTTTGCTCTATGGGAAAAGTCCAAAGTAGACCCCTGTCCAAATTTGACTGACTCCTCCACCACCATAATTTTCTCTGAACTTGAGGGGAGATCCTGATCAATTTCTCCAGCGATTCTCCATAGGACCAATTCCTGAGAAATGTCTGCTGGAGATCTCTTGCATGGAGACGTGCCCATTGCACTGCTGGTATTGAGGACGTTAGAAGGCCTAGAATAGACACGGCTACCCTGATTGAAATTGGGATTTGTTTGAGTCCCTTTTACTGCCTTCTGGACTTTTTCTATCTTGTCCTCTGGGAGAAAAATCCTTTTCTGAATGGAACTGATAGTATAACCCAGAAACTTTTTTGTCTGGGACGGGATCATATTTGATTTCTTTTTGTTGATGATCCATCTGAGACTCTCCAAGTGCGTTCTCGTCTCTTCTAGATCTTTCTCCAATAGATCCCTTGTTCTGGCAAATAGCAAGAGATCATCCAGGTATGGAACTATTGATATCCCCTTTAGTCTGAGGGGTGCTAGGGCCTCTGCTATAATTTTTGTAAATATCCTTGGTGAGGACGACAGGCCAAAAGGGAGGGCTCTGAACTATAAATGTGAGATTGACTCTCCCATCCTGACCGCTAACCTTAGGCACTTCTGAGATGTTGGAGCTATAGGCACATGCAGGTACGCTTCTCTCAGATCTATTGATGCCAAAAAACAGCCTGGCGTCAGAAGATTTTTTACTGAAAAGATTGTGTCCATTCTGAACTTCTTGTATCTGATTGATTTGTTTAGTACTTTCAGGTTTAAGATTAAACGGAATTTCCCTGATGGTTTCCTTACCAGGAATATGTGCAAATAGCACCCTTTCCCTGCCTCTTCGGGGGGAACAGTTATAATCACCCACTGTTGGATGAGTTCCTGAAGCAGAGCTGACATCCCTAGAGATTTTTCTAGGTCCCGGGGAGCCTGGGTTATATAAAAGCGATTTGGAGGGGATTGAGAGAACTCCAGTCTGTAGCCCTTTGCTATTATTTTGAGGACAAATGGACTGGAGGTCGCTGTCTTCCATTGTGGAAAAAAGGCTTGCAACCTTCCTCCCACAGTCGGAGGACTGTCATTGGTTCTTTGTGGTTTGGCCAGGAGGTCGGAATAGTACCCCTGACTTCCCCCTTCCTCTTTGGGACCTCCAGGGTCTTTTATACCCTGTCTTCTTCTCTTCGGTTTGTCGAAAAGAACGAAAATTCTTTTTGGCCTGTGGAACTACCTTCTTTTTTTATTGGGAAGGCCTTTTTCTTATCAGCCGTTCAAGTACGGCTTCCAGCTCAGGATCAAAAACTAAGTTCCCCTCGAAAGGTAACCCACGTAATTTTGCCTTTGAGGCCATATTCCCTGACCATGTCTTAACCCATAAAGCTCTGCGAGCTGAGTTCACCAAGGCCGCGGATCTTGACGACATTTTAATAGATTCGGCAGAGGCATCTGCCATGTACCCTACGGCTTTCTGTAGTACAGGCAGAGTGTCTAACAGGTCTTTGCGAGAAGTTCCTACTTCAATGTGCGTTTTTAATTGCTCAAGCCAATGTTCCAGGTTCCTAGCCACCACAGTTGATGCCATAGCTGGTTTTAAATTGGCTAGAGTTGAATCCCATGCCTTTTTTAATAGGGAGTCTGCTCTCTTGTCCATGGGGTCTTTCATGACGCCCATGTCCTCGAAGGCCAAGTCTGTGTTCCTTGACACCTGTGAAAAGGCCGCATCAAGCTTTAGCTTTTTATTCCGGACCTGATCACGATCGTCCTCGAAAGGGAATCTTCGTTTGAGAGATTTAGAGAAAAAAGGGGCCCTCTCTGGGTCCTTCCATTCTCTTTTCACCATTTTGGATATAAACTTATGTACTGGGAATACCCAATGCTTTACTTCCCCCATACGCTGGAACATTTTATCGTGCAGGGACAGCTGAGCCTTGTCTTCTTTGATGTTTAAGAGTTGTATGTATAGTATTTAACAGATCATCCACTTCATCTAAAGACAATCTATAGCATGAAGAAGAAACTTCTTTTTCTTCATCCTCCTCTAACTCAAAACCTGGGGAAACACTTCACTCTTCATCCTCTGAATCACTGTCCCCTCTGGGTACAGGAATACGTGGATGAGGACAGGATGGTGAATTGCCACTATTGTTTGGCTGTGCCGCCGGATGTTTATCCAAAAAAGGTCGGAACAACTCAAACGTGTCCGCTAGTTCTTTTCGAAAGGAGATTAATAGTTCTCCTGGCTGGGTAGCAGGTGTAGCTGGGGAAGTTTCCTCCCTAACTAGATCTTCTGTACAGGTCTTGCATAAGGTTTAGGCCATGATTCCCTAAGCGAATTCCTGCAAGACGGCATTTCCTCTTAGGAGGAGGGGAGGAATGTTTGACTTTCTCTTTGGCTTTAGCCTGAAATAAACCAACACAGACCCTTATATGAAAGCATATCCATATATACATAAACATGATAAATGATTATCTGCTTTCTATACTTGTTAGTGCAGCTTTCCACAGCGACTCTCCCCCACTGAGTCACTATATACAGATACAACAAAACACACTTTCCTTAATACTATATAAATAAGGAGAGTGGCGCAAGCTCCCTTGCATCCCCCTCAGGGAAGCAAGTGAGGGAAAACACAAGCCTTTAGATAAAGTACAGGGACCTCTACCCCTGCTTACCTGAGCCTGGCTGGTGTTAGTGGCTCCTGCTACCGCCGTCTGCTCCTCTTCCATCTTGGCAAAGCTCCGTCCAGCTGCTTTTATTTTAAATTTTCCCGGTCCTTATGCCGCTGCGCGTACTGGAAATGACACCAGCTTGAGGCTGCCTCCTCCCCCTGCGTTCCAGTGGCCGAAACTGGAAGCCGCGTCGCACCGCTGGAAGCCCCGCCCCCGGCCGGAGTGACGCGCTGGCCACCCGGGACCCGGAAGAAGCATGGAGGCTAAAACAAACAGAGGAGACGCCACTCTCACCTCTGTGAAGTGGGCCTCCTCCTTCCAGCCTACAGCCGCCAGTCTGATGAGGGTGGGACCTCCTGCAGCCTGGACCCTGGATCCGGGTATGAAGGGGAGCAGACGCCAAGAATCCCCCTCACGTAAGGGGAGATGCTGGGCTGTCTTGAAGAAAAAGACAAAATACACAGGTATGCCCCATACTGTTTCCACCCGGAGAGAGCGTAGCACACCCTTGGTTCCCTGCAGCACTTCCACCATGGTCGGAGGAAACACTACAACTGAGGCCATGGTGGAAGTGTCGGGTCTATAAAGAAAACTGACTGCAGTGTTTCCTGGGAAAGTGGGTGGAGCTGCGCTCTCTCCAGGTGCTGTCCTGAAAGACGAGGTGAGAAATATGGGCTAATATTTTAGGGATGTATGATAAATTTGGGAGCATTCATCAATGCAAAGGCCAGGTTGGGAGGGACACTAGGGACAATGGTAGCTGGTATCATTTCGAAATCCTCTATTGCCGCACACACAACTTTTTTTTTGCCGTCTTCGGCCTGCCTCAGATGGTGGAATGTGGAAGGGGAAATGGCTCTCATGAAGTCGGCTAACAGCATCAGAGCGAAGGTCTTGTGGGGGGGGGGGGGGGGTGGTCTTTGTTAATAGATGAGGGACGTGACAACTTCTTCTATGAATTTTAGGAAGGGGACGGGGCTTTCTGTAGATTTGGTGTAGACTATGTAGGAATTATAAATGGCCAAATGGATTAGATAAAATTGCTACCTTCTTGTATGAGAATCAGAACCTCCTTATTGACAAATAGGCCTGAATCATTTGATCATTGAAATCCACCCCCCCATGTAGAGATTATAATCTTGGACACAAGAAGGGAAAAAGAAGTAGAAACCAACCAGGAATGTTTTGGAGGACCCTTTCCAAAGAAATGGAGGACCCTTTCCAAAGAAATCTTTGGAAAGGGAAGAAGCCCCAAGGATTTTACAGACACAGGGAAATATGTAAATAGGGTACACCAACAATAGATGATGCGTGGCCGACTGTCGAAGGAGCAAGACGTGCTCCAGAGGAGCTCCGCAGAGCCTGATATTATCCACAGCCATCCTGCGGATATCAGCAGCGGGAGAACCTCCAAACGCCCCTCAGTCATCCCCAGACAGCATCTACATCGTTCCCAGCAGGGATTACAGCAGTTGGCAGGCCGATTGGGTGTCTTCAGGTCCGCGGCTGGGCCTACAACTACACAGCAACCCGTCGCCTTCTTGAGGCCTACTGTGCCTCCTGCATCCCTGGTACCGCGATACGCGGGCGGAGAGGCAGCGGATCGCCACACACGGGCATCGGACATCCCTGGGAGGGTACCGCATTGTGGGGGGGCCCAAGCAGACGTCGGGAGCTCCCCGGAGGCCCGCAGCCGCCGCCATCTTGTGGCCTACTAATCAAGACAGAGCCTCCAGGACCAGGTACTTTATTTCAACATAGCGGTGCCGCTCTCCCTGCGCCATAACCTAGGTCCTGGACGTTTCCTACTGCCCTCTTTATACCACCATCTGGACACATGTGATCCTGTCTCTCCTCCCCAGTCCCCCCCACCCTCATGGAAGCTGTGTTCTGATGGGGAGTGACTGACCATGGATGGCTGAGAACACACACCCCTGAGCTCTGTGCCATCCCGACAGCTACAGGCTATCTCCACAGCACCGTACACCTGCGACCTACATGGCGGCAGCTAGCTCAGACTCCACGGAGCTTACTGACCCTCAACAAGGCACCATACAGAGGTATCTACTTAGAACAGCGCCGATTGATCCTCCGACCCCCAAGGACAAGATGGCGCCCGGCCGCAACACGGGGAAGACCAAGCCTCCTCATCCCACTCCAGCAGCAGCCTGCATGGTAGAGGACAACACTGAGAGACTCCAGGATTCCAGAGGAGAGCCATCAGCCTCCTCTGTGGGGTCAGTCACATCGCATGACACAGGCACTGGGGAATCCCAGACAGACACACATCCCTTGTCAAGAGAGCCCATTAGAACGCAAGCTACAGCCCTCCTCTCTGCTGGCCCATGATTTCGAATCATGGGCCAGCAAAATTGAGGATTCCCTACATGTGGAGCTAAATTCTCTGAGAAAAAAAGTCACTGCCTCATTAGGAGGCAGTGTCAGTTTTAACCACTGCTCAGGATGACCATGAGGCACGTATAACAGCACTTGAATGCTCACCCACGACGCATCTCCATTGCCTACGCCACCAGCAACTCAGCATAGAAGACAGCGAAAATCGCAGTCGCAGAAATAACATTAGACTGCAAGGCATACCTGAAGCAACATCTGGAGCGGAGCTGAAACCCACTGTCATAACTATCCTCAATAAAGTACTGGAAAGGGAGGCAGCATCACCAATTGAACTGGAACGTGTTTGAGAGTGGGAGGGCCGGGGGGGGCGGCTCCGAGATGGTCAACCCCGAGATGTTCTCTGTCGGGTTCACTATTACACCTTAAAAAGAGGAGGTCATGCGAAAGGCGTGGAGCCTGGGTTCAGTGGATTTCTTTGGAGCCCCTATTCACCTGTACCCCGATTTGTCTCGCAATACGCTGTACATGCGTCGAGTGGTGCGCCCTTTACTTGACCTTATACGGCAAGTCGGAGCTTCCTATACGTGGGGACACCCCTTCAGCATCAAAGTGACCCGGGGCGACAGCAGGTTCACACTCTCAGACCCAGACCAACTGCCTGTCTTCTTCCTCTTTATTGAGCAAGAACCGATTGATATCTTGAACTGGCTGGATCCTCCAGATGTGGAGTGGGGGGTACTACTCTGGGGGGAGCCTCCGGTTTTGATCAATCTCTGCTAAAGGAGATGCAGGTTTAAAAAAGCGCTACACATGGAGTACTTGATGGATCCCCCCGCTCCTCCTGTCCTCCCTATATTCATATTATTGTTTTGGCTAAATAACTTTTCTACAAGTGGGAGCCAATGTAATTATTTTTGTTATATACTCCTAGGTTAAATAATTGGACCCAATACTTATATTTAGTTGAATGTTATCATCTGTTGTCGTTAACGGTGGTCCACATTACTGAGTTTCTATAGCTTAGGTTAATAGGTAAAGAGGAGCACATTCACGATTCATGACTCACTGGTCTTATATACTTGATGAGACTTAGAACCAGATGCTTTACCACAGGGGGAAAAAAAAGTATTAGTTTCCAGACCCTCACCCCTCCCATGTTTTTTCTGACCTAGTGGGAGCCCTCTCAGTCCCACTCAGAAGGCTTCTATAGGAAACGGCTGCCCTATGCCCCACATACGGTTCAAATATTAAGTGTGCTACATACACTATATATATGCCTGATTCGCTGTCGGGATCACGACTCAGGTTAAGCAATTTCGACCTTTCTCCCACAGTAGGACAGGCACTGTTTGTGCCTAAAGCGTGACATTTCACGCAGTGTTTTGCGTTAGCAAACACATTAGTTTCCCAGACACATCTTTTTAGGTGTCTTTTCAGTTACACCTTACTTCCTTCTTTATCTTCACACTTTTCTCTTATTCTCCCCCCCCCCCCTTCTCCCACTTCCGCATTTCACCTATCTTTTAATACCCCGAACTGCTCTCTATACTTTTCCTCTATATTTTATTACCTTCTTCTCTATACAGCCTCTAGCACTCCAGCATGGCTCACACGGTGACCTCACGCCCCCAATTGAAATTTTGTTCGTATAATGTAAATGGGCTCAACATCGCCTTGAAACGTGGGCAAATCCTGTACCAGATGCACAAAAGACAGGTTAACGTGCTTCTACTACAGGAGACCCAATTCCACTCTGACTCCACCCCTTCCTGCTCCCAATCCGACACAAAAATCTAAGGGAGTATCTATTGCGTTCCATAAAAAACTCCCTATTGAACTGCTCGATCATATGGCAGACCCCCAAGGCAGGTACGTTTTTGTGAAAATATTCTTATGGGGGACTAAAGTTACAATAGCCAATATGTATTTGCCTAACACACACCAAGTCCCATCGGCCTTGCAGTATTTAAAGATCTTGGCGGGTTTCGCAGAGGGCAAGCTCATACTTGGAGGGGACTTCAACACTCCCCTGGATCCACTTTTGGATTCTTCGACATCCCGTTCCTCTGTATCCTTTCCTAAAATACGGGCCCTAAAATGTGCTATCTATAATATGCATCTTGTTGACAGATACTGTACCCTGATGTCAGGAGACGCAGGTCGCCTCCGTCCGCCGGGCGCATGCGCAGCGGGCTGATGTTGAGACGTGCACCTGTTCGCGGCCCGATGGTGCGGCGCGCGCGGGTGCACGGCGGTCACCGCGTGCGCGCCGTCGCCCGTGCAGGTGCCCGGTAGCGCGTCACGCTGACGCGCTCGCCGGGAGGCTACTTCAGATGACTCCAGCGCCCAGTCGGGTTGCTGGTTTGTCATCAGCTGCTTCCCTGTACCTTGCCCTGAGAAAGTTCCCTGTTCCTGTTTACTGGATCCCCTTGACCACTGCCTGTTTAAAGACCACTCTACCTGCCTGCTGGATACCCCTTGATCTCTGCTTGTTTAAAGGACTATTCTACCTGCCTGCCTGATACCCCTGACCTCTGCTTGTTTAACGACCACTCTACCTGTCTGCTGGATACCCCTGATCTCTGCTTGTTTAAAGGACTATTCTACCTGCCTGCCTGATACCCCTGACCTCTGCTTGTTTAAAGACCACTCTACCTGCCTGCCTGATACCCCTGATCTCTGCTTATTATAAAAAAAAAAAAGCAAATGAAAGTCGCCCACGGGACTTTAAATGAGGTGTAAATGGTGATCAAAGGGTAGACAAATATAAAGGTACAAGTATTTATTGAATACAGCAGCATAATCCATAATAGGGTATAGGCATGGGTACAAAAGGTTCATAAAACAGCAACATTGCATGATAATCCTAAAACATAGCCATGAATAAATAGTAATACATATAATACAGGTATGCATAGTACATCTCTAACCCGACGCGTTTCGCGAGCTTTCCTCGCTTCATCAGGGGCTGATGTGCATAGCTGCTGTCTGTAAATACAGATAAAGTAATTAGAGTAGCGGTTATGAAGGGATACAGCAAGAAGCCAGAACCAGTCATCCCATACTTACTAGTAAAACCAAGGCTACAAACACATAGCCCAAGCACAGGTCGGCGGATAGCATCTCCCCCGGGAGCTGAAGGGGCCGAGGAACCAACCAGAGGACCGGGGCCAGGCGTGGGGGGGGCAGCATGGCAGAGTGAAGAGAAGAGAAGAGGGCGTGAACCCAGATTGTTCCCAAATGTACTGCAGGGCAGCTCTCTGTATGGAATGTAAACATGTGGTAATATATAGTTAAAAAGTAAATAAGTATGAAATGTATATCGTGACATGAAATACAAGATATGTTGATAGACAAGATCTAAAGTAGTGACATTGATATTGTCATAGAGATATACATATGTACTGCTTGCATGATATGCATAAGGTGTCCCGCAGAGCAGAGGGAAAAAGGAGGGTACCAGGTAGGAGAGTGGATGAAAGAGGGAAGAGAGTGGAGGGGGAGGAAGGGAAAGCAGGGGGAGGTGAGGTGAATGATGATAGGAAAAGACAAACAGGAGAAGAAAGAAGAAAGAAAAAAGAAAAAAGAAGGGAAGAACAGGGCCAGGGGAGAGAGGAAGAGAAAGTGAAGGGGGGGGGGGGGGGAAGATGAAAGTGAAGAGGAGGACAAATTAGTTAATAGTGTAATAAACTAGAGAAGTATTTCCGTGTGAAAAGAAAAACAGTGTAATAAAGGGAATCAATCAAAAGCAACAAGTGGGGATAGGTCCGCTGTGGAGTGCAGGTAATTATGCAAGAGTAAATAAGTAGGGTGCTTACCAAAATATGCAGCGTCCGGACTAAGTGTAGGAGAAATAGTGAGAGGGAAGTTGCCATGCTGACACCCCCAGCCTTATATCCGGACATCCGCCGGGCTCTCCGCCCCTAACGTCATGCGTCAGGTGGGGCAAAGGGGATCGTAACGCACCCGCCGCAAAGAGGCAGGCACTCGCGATCCCCAGCCCCCTTCAGGATGACACATCCCGCCCATCAAAAAAGGGGGAGGGCCGCTGTGATGCAGACATCCCCAGGTGGGCGTGGAAAGGCATGACGCCGATGCACTGGTGGCCCCGCCCCTCCGGAAAAACCAGAGAGACGGGGACAGCTGGGGAAATGAATCCCCATTTGTGCATCGCAGCTCCCGGGGGGTAAAACAGACCGCCCAACCCGAACACGGGCGCAGTGGAGGAGCTAGGTCTACAAGTACATGGTAGATTATATAAACAATAATATAAAGATATGCTAGTAAGGGTCATGGAGGTTCAGTAGTAGCCGAACCCATGTAGCCCCTAAGATCTAGGGTCAGCATCAGACCAGGGCATTATGGTGTTTTCCACCTGGGTACAAATTTACAAGGAAAGTCTGGGAACTGACCCCTAACATAAAACACCTCCATCCCTAATATCAGAAAAAAGCAAATGAAAGTCGCCCACGGGACTTTAAATGAGGTGTAAATGGTGATCAAAGGGTAGACAAATATAAAGGTACAAGTATTTATTGAATACAGCAGCATAATCCATAATAGGGTATAGGCATGGGTACAAAAGGTTCATAAAACAGCAACATTGCATGATAATCCTAAAACATAGCCATGAATAAATAGTAATACATATAATACAGGTATGCATAGTACATCTCTAACCCGACGCGTTTCGCGAGCTTTCCTCGCTTCATCAGGGGCTGATGTGCATAGCTGCTGTCTGTAAATACAGATAAAGTAATTAGAGTAGCGGTTATGAAGGGATACAGCAAGAAGCCAGAACCAGTCATCCCATACTTACTAGTAAAACCAAGGCTACAAACACATAGCCCAAGCACAGGTCGGCGGATAGCATCTCCCCCGGGAGCTGAAGGGGCCGAGGAACCAACCAGAGGACCGGGGCCAGGCGTGGGGGGGGCAGCATGGCAGAGTGAAGAGAAGAGAAGAGGGCGTGAACCCAGATTGTTCCCAAATGTACTGCAGGGCAGCTCTCTGTATGGAATGTAAACATGTGGTAATATATAGTTAAAAAGTAAATAAGTATGAAATGTATATCGTGACATGAAATACAAGATATGTTGATAGACAAGATCTAAAGTAGTGACATTGATATTGTCATAGAGATATACATATGTACTGCTTGCATGATATGCATAAGGTGTCCCGCAGAGCAGAGGGAAAAAGGAGGGTACCAGGTAGGAGAGTGGATGAAAGAGGGAAGAGAGTGGAGGGGGAGGAAGGGAAAGCAGGGGGAGGTGAGGTGAATGATGATAGGAAAAGACAAACAGGAGAAGAAAGAAGAAAGAAAAAAGAAAAAAGAAGGGAAGAACAGGGCCAGGGGAGAGAGGAAGAGAAAGTGAAGGGGGGGGGGGGGAAAGATGAAAGTGAAGAGGAGGACAAATTAGTTAATAGTGTAATAAACTAGAGAAGTATTTCCGTGTGAAAAGAAAAACAGTGTAATAAAGGGAATCAATCAAAAGCAACAAGTGGGGATAGGTCCGCTGTGGAGTGCAGGTAATTATGCAAGAGTAAATAAGTAGGGTGCTTACCAAAATATGCAGCGTCCGGACTAAGTGTAGGAGAAATAGTGAGAGGGAAGTTGCCATGCTGACACCCCCAGCCTTATATCCGGACATCCGCCGGGCTCTCCGCCCCTAACGTCATGCGTCAGGTGGGGCAAAGGGGATCGTAACGCACCCGCCGCAAAGAGGCAGGCACTCGCGATCCCCAGCCCCCTTCAGGATGACACATCCCGCCCATCAAAAAAGGGGGAGGGCCGCTGTGATGCAGACATCCCCAGGTGGGCGTGGAAAGGCATGACGCCGATGCACTGGTGGCCCCGCCCCTCCGGAAAAACCAGAGAGACGGGGACAGCTGGGGAAATGAATCCCCATTTGTGCATCGCAGCTCCCGGGGGGTAAAACAGACCGCCCAACCCGAACACGGGCGCAGTGGAGGAGCTAGGTCTACAAGTACATGGTAGATTATATAAACAATAATATAAAGATATGCTAGTAAGGGTCATGGAGGTTCAGTAGTAGCCGAACCCATGTAGCCCCTAAGATCTAGGGTCAGCATCAGACCAGGGCATTATGGTGTTTTCCACCTGGGTACAAATTTACAAGGAAAGTCTGGGAACTGACCCCTAACATAAAACACCTCCATCCCTAATATCAGAAAAAAGCAAATGAAAGTCGCCCACGGGACTTTAAATGAGGTGTAAATGGTGATCAAAGGGTAGACAAATATAAAGGTACAAGTATTTATTGAATACAGCAGCATAATCCATAATAGGGTATAGGCATGGGTACAAAAGGTTCATAAAACAGCAACATTGCATGATAATCCTAAAACATAGCCATGAATAAATAGTAATACATATAATACAGGTATGCATAGTACATCTCTAACCCGACGCGTTTCGCGAGCTTTCCTCGCTTCATCAGGGGCTGATGTGCATAGCTGCTGTCTGTAAATACAGATAAAGTAATTAGAGTAGCGGTTATGAAGGGATACAGCAAGAAGCCAGAACCAGTCATCCCATACTTACTAGTAAAACCAAGGCTACAAACACATAGCCCAAGCACAGGTCGGCGGATAGCATCTCCCCCGGGAGCTGAAGGGGCCGAGGAACCAACCAGAGGACCGGGGCCAGGCGTGGGGGGGGCAGCATGGCAGAGTGAAGAGAAGAGAAGAGGGCGTGAACCCAGATTGTTCCCAAATGTACTGCAGGGCAGCTCTCTGTATGGAATGTAAACATGTGGTAATATATAGTTAAAAAGTAAATAAGTATGAAATGTATATCGTGACATGAAATACAAGATATGTTGATAGACAAGATCTAAAGTAGTGACATTGATATTGTCATAGAGATATACATATGTACTGCTTGCATGATATGCATAAGGTGTCCCGCAGAGCAGAGGGAAAAAGGAGGGTACCAGGTAGGAGAGTGGATGAAAGAGGGAAGAGAGTGGAGGGGGAGGAAGGGAAAGCAGGGGGAGGTGAGGTGAATGATGATAGGAAAAGACAAACAGGAGAAGAAAGAAGAAAGAAAAAAGAAAAAAGAAGGGAAGAACAGGGCCAGGGGAGAGAGGAAGAGAAAGTGAAGGGGGGGGGGGGGGGGGGAAAGATGAAAGTGAAGAGGAGGACAAATTAGTTAATAGTGTAATAAACTAGAGAAGTATTTCCGTGTGAAAAGAAAAACAGTGTAATAAAGGGAATCAATCAAAAGCAACAAGTGGGGATAGGTCCGCTGTGGAGTGCAGGTAATTATGCAAGAGTAAATAAGTAGGGTGCTTACCAAAATATGCAGCGTCCGGACTAAGTGTAGGAGAAATAGTGAGAGGGAAGTTGCCATGCTGACACCCCCAGCCTTATATCCGGACATCCGCCGGGCTCTCCGCCCCTAACGTCATGCGTCAGGTGGGGCAAAGGGGATCGTAACGCACCCGCCGCAAAGAGGCAGGCACTCGCGATCCCCAGCCCCCTTCAGGATGACACATCCCGCCCATCAAAAAAGGGGGAGGGCCGCTGTGATGCAGACATCCCCAGGTGGGCGTGGAAAGGCATGACGCCGATGCACTGGTGGCCCCGCCCCTCCGGAAAAACCAGAGAGACGGGGACAGCTGGGGAAATGAATCCCCATTTGTGCATCGCAGCTCCCGGGGGGTAAAACAGACCGCCCAACCCGAACACGGGCGCAGTGGAGGAGCTAGGTCTACAAGTACATGGTAGATTATATAAACAATAATATAAAGATATGCTAGTAAGGGTCATGGAGGTTCAGTAGTAGCCGAACCCATGTAGCCCCTAAGATCTAGGGTCAGCATCAGACCAGGGCATTATGGTGTTTTCCACCTGGGTACAAATTTACAAGGAAAGTCTGGGAACTGACCCCTAACATAAAACACCTCCATCCCTAATATCAGAAAAAAGCAAATGAAAGTCGCCCACGGGACTTTAAATGAGGTGTAAATGGTGATCAAAGGGTAGACAAATATAAAGGTACAAGTATTTATTGAATACAGCAGCATAATCCATAATAGGGTATAGGCATGGGTACAAAAGGTTCATAAAACAGCAACATTGCATGATAATCCTAAAACATAGCCATGAATAAATAGTAATACATATAATACAGGTATGCATAGTACATCTCTAACCCGACGCGTTTCGCGAGCTTTCCTCGCTTCATCAGGGGCTGATGTGCATAGCTGCTGTCTGTAAATACAGATAAAGTAATTAGAGTAGCGGTTATGAAGGGATACAGCAAGAAGCCAGAACCAGTCATCCCATACTTACTAGTAAAACCAAGGCTACAAACACATAGCCCAAGCACAGGTCGGCGGATAGCATCTCCCCCGGGAGCTGAAGGGGCCGAGGAACCAACCAGAGGACCGGGGCCAGGCGTGGGGGGGGCAGCATGGCAGAGTGAAGAGAAGAGAAGAGGGCGTGAACCCAGATTGTTCCCAAATGTACTGCAGGGCAGCTC